>NW_012026894.1:3258045-3330097 GCF_000956235.1 Wasmannia auropunctata | reverse complement strand
AAATTGAGTTACAAATTTTGTAGAATATCAAATTGTATCTTAAAGTATTTCATTAACAAGAAAGAAACAAGTGTACAACTAACTCTTCGATCGGTGCCGTCTAAGCGTATTGATTCGATTATCTTTAACTTGGCATCCACCCAATATAAACGATCGTTCGGATAATCAATAGTCATGCTTTTCGGCCATCCTAAGCTTTCAGAGACAAATATGCGGATGTTTTTCCCGTTCATTCCCGCCACCGATATATGTGGTTTGGAGCCCCCCCAATCGCACCAATACATTTCTCTATAAATATAATACATATATACTTGTTATAATTCAATAGTAATCGTTTTATTATAGTCTTAAAATAAAATTAATAATGCTGGCTTAATGTTTAATTGACCATAAATATTTAAATATTAAGGATAAAAGTTATTTTATTTATATTTTGTAAAATGATATTATATTATTAATTATATTTTATATGCAAACCAAATTTCTAAAATACGTAGATTAGATTAAATAAGATTGATATTTACAATAAAATAGCAGTATTAAGAATTAACAGTTTTCTCCAAGATCAAGATAAAGTAATAAATCAATTTATAAGAAATTGATCTCTCTCTCTCTCTCTCTCTCTCTCTTTCTCCTGATATTTTTATAAGATCATTAGTTTATCAGAAAAGAATAATTAATAGAATTTAAAAATAAACTTTTATAAAGTGTGATATTTACCCACGAGTTGGTAATAAAACAATTCCCGCTGGTTTATCAGTATCATTGATTAATACGGTGCAATACATGCCGTTGTTATTACAAACTCCGATACGATGATAACCCATGTCCGTGAAATATATATTTTCTGTGATCCAATCTACGGCTATCCCCGATATCAACGACAAGCCTATATACAAAAAAAATTTAAAAGATACGGTAGAAAATTACAATATATACAATTTTTATTTTAAAATAAAATATTTTAAAATAATTATTCCACACGTAAAAAAAGAGACGCATTATATCTTTATATATATATAATATACACAGATATATAAAAATTATATTAATATAAAATTGTATATATTAAGCTAATTATAATTTCAAAAGTACATGGACTATATACATAAACGAGTAAAAACGAGATATTGTTTACGGTCTAATACTTTAATGTAAATGTTCTAATTGATTATAATAAATAATTATTATATTCATTATAATTATTATTATATGTTAACAATTATAATTCTTATTATATTATTTTATTTCGTATTGCAAAAAAAGACAGATGGCATAATAACATGGTAGAAAGTTATTTTTGCAAATGCTCTGCAAAAATTACAATTGTAATAAATTACAATATATACAATTTTTATTTTAAAATAAAATATTTTAAAATAATTATTCCATTTTTGCAAATTCTCTGCAAAGACTAAAATTGCATTTAAAAATGCCATTAATATAACGCCTACCTGTTGTAACGATTGATTCTTGCTCCTTACTGTTGTGAATTTTTCTTACAATCATCTCGCTGTCTCCTTTAAAATTCGACCAATATACGTCGTCACCGTTCATAGCAACACCGACTGCATGATTTAAGTTTGACGCAATTTTAAATGTTATCTTCGAGTCGAGATACATCCCGACAATCTCGGTTCTTGTAGAGAACACTATCGTAGCCTCGCCAGCTAAAGAAAGATTCGCATTTTTATAATGTATATAATATAAATGAATATGCACCATTGCACATACTCGCGAATTTTATCATAATTTTATTATGATTTACCATGCGCTTTGCAAGTTTTCTTGTCGCCTTGCAAGACATAATCCTTTTGACACATGCAATTATATGATCCCTGTGAATTTACACATTCTTGATCGCATATACCATAAGTCTGACACTCATTAATATCTGCGAAACAAAAAAATCGTTAAGCTATAATGAGACACGAATTTTGTTATCGCTTTTTTGTTTATCATCATAGATTTACCTATGCAAGTGCGGTTATCATTTTGTAATTTATAACCCGGTCTACAGAGACATATACTTCCTTTAGGTGTTTGTTTGCATTCGTGATCGCATTTTACCGAGCTGGGGCATTTGGATGGTGTACCTGAAAGAAAATTAAATAATTAACGCGCGCGTTATAGTATATTAAATCACGCGAAAATTATGTCACAAAATACATAATTTTATTTTAGAAATTGCACAAAATAGAAAACAATATAATAATTAAAATATATGATAAAGATAATGCAATAATTAAAATATATACTGAAATATAACGCAATTATAGTAAATACTTACAACCGGCACCTTCGTCTGATCCATCGCCGCAGTCATCCTTTTTATTGCACACGGCGTTAAGAGATATGCATCGTTGATTTCCGCAGAAATATTGGTAATTCTCTATTTTACAATCGCTCGCGGATGACGTTCTATTTTCTCCTTCTGAAAAAGTATAAAAGAGCATGTAAAGAAAGTCTTTCTACGTGATAATAAGATAGATAATAAGATAAGAATTTTTATTTTATCATTATATTAATAAATCTATATTGCTAAAAAATTACTGCAATTCCATTCGTCGCTGCCATCAGAACAATCCTCGCTGCCATCGCAAACCCATTCTTTAATTACGCAATGTCGGTCGCTACACCGGAACTTGTCGTCACATGGCAACTGTGGCAACAAAATCAAAATTGCGAATTACTATTCGAGATGAACAGCGTAAATAAAAAAAAATAAATGGAAATAAATGTTAACAACACGCAAAGGATTCGCGTCGATTCACTCACGTCATTTACGCAGCCATCGTACTCATCACTTCCATCCTGACAATCCTCTTTTGCGTCGCAGAATTTTGCTTGCGGTATACACTCTATGTTATTTTTGCATTTGAATTCATGCTTGCTGCATTTTAAGTTAGAACGTGACTAAAATATAAAAAAAAAGAAAACAAAAAGTTGTTTACTACTGCGCGTACATTCTGTTGCGTATTTAAATTAACGTTAAATGATTAAGAAATAAGACATTATCCTTTTGATTAGTCTTTTATTCAGATATTAATATAACTTAAGCAAGTGTTAGCTACAAACAGCTATTCCTTACGTAATAATAAAACTGAGGTGTTTAAGTATCTGAAGCTGAAGCATTATTTCAAAAGATCTTTCCATAGAATTTTCTTTGAAAAAACTATTTCGTCTATTAAATTACTTGAAATTAATTTAATTTAAAAAAATGTATTAAAGTCAAACAAAGGAAACGAATAGTGCTTTAGCGGAAGAAAAGTATAACGATTGGACGTATAATCTGCAGTTACAGATTCTTGAAAGGATCTGTAATTTTTTAAGTGAAAAATTGTAACGTGTGATTTAACAATAAGAAATAGAAGCTATTTATCTTAAAAACCTATATCGCAAATTTAAAATAGATGAAACTTTAGAAACGGTACTGATAATAGATAACAATATGTGCTGTATAATACTCACTGAGCTACTGTATTTGCAGTTTGCTTCATCTTCGCCATCTTTACAGTCCGGGATTCCATCGCATTTCCAGTTCATCTCTACGCATTTGCCATCGTTGCATGCGAAATGATCGGGTGGGCATCCTGGTAAGTCAATGTCGTGAGGGATGCGATGGATACGAAAAAATGGAAAGATAAATCTCTCGAGTCTCTGTGGCGACAATTCCGAGGGTGCTTCTAGCAACACAATTTTTATTACATTAATATTTTGAAATATACAAGTAAAGGAATTATATAATTTCTGATTAATTTTTCGATGCGTCGGTATTCGCAAATTCCAACAGATAGATTTATATCCAAAAAATTGATTTAAAAATAAAATTTTTGTGTTTTATCGGAATAGCTTACCTCTCTTTTCATATAGAGCTTGAGATAAATAAATATATAAAAAGTTGCAAATAAATATTAGCACAAGACGATTCATGACCTGCAAATAAATACATTAAAATTTAACTGTAGTAAAACGAATAAGGATTTGCTATAGAATTACTAATTATTTTTCCTCTTTCAATTATTTTTTCTCTAAGTTATTTGTATATATGCGTCACTAATAAGCCTCAAACTTTTAGTCACTTTTCTGTTGAAGAAATTAACTGAAATCAATTGCGACACGGAATACGATTGAATAAATAAATCTTAAAGGAATTTAATATCCGCGATGTTATAAATGTAATCGAGTGATTCGAGTGAGGAATTTAAATGAAATTTGTCTGGAGAATCAAATCCGAATTGAAACACAATGCGAACTTCGTTTCTGAAGGCGAGTCTATGTTAAATTCTTTAAATTATTTGATATCACTCGAAATATTAAAATAATAAATTTTATAAATAGTACAGCAAATCCTTTTTTAATTACAATCTAAAAAAGTTTTATCAAAAATGTACAGAAGAGCAACATCACTTACATCATATCTTAAGGTATGTATACTCTTATCTAACATAAGATATCATATGCTTGTCACGTAATAAATAAATATAGCATATGCAAAAAAGCAAGAATTACTTTCACATTTTTTAAAATATATATCTTTAAATGTATTTTTTTCGAATTACGATTTATATGTATTAGTGAATATATCGTGAAATTAAAATTTAAATTAAATCTACTCAATGAGGAAATGCACGCATATTAAAATGTTTTCTTTAATGAGTGTCGTATTTTACGATGTTAAATTTTTACAAATATATTATAACGTTATATTAATATTAACTAAATATGCTGCGTTAATATACTTTGCGTTGTATACTTCGTTCTTTAGATATATTAGAATATTTTATTATCGAATATATGTTAATATCATATAAAATATACACAATTTAACGAAAACTTATTGCATTTAATTATAAATATGTGTAAATTTAATATTTCAATTTGTTACTATAATAACGCTCGTATGTATTTATCTTGGAAAAATAGAATGTGTACGCAAATTTTATAAAAAAAAAAAAAAAAAAGAAAAATGTACTTACCACAGTGAATGGACGTTTTTATGTACATGTACAAAGCTCATATATATTTCTTGTATCTTAAAAGAAGAAAACACGTTCTGATCCGATCACGACGCCGTTTGAAGCGATTCTGAGACGTGCCCGAATACGATGGTTCGAAATTCCTTGTTTCCACCACACGGGAATTATCATGACGTTTAAAGGTCACTGTTGACAACACAGCCTTTAGAAATATGTGCAAATAGGTTTGCCGTGAAATATACGTATAGCTCCGTTCTATATATTAGCCAATTTTTTTCGAAATCTTAAAGCAAACGTATAAATTATATTTTGCAGGAATTATAATAATAAAGATCAGAACAAAAAGATTTCGAAATATGTATAATATATATAAAAGTCAATGCAATACAAAATATTTTAATAAATAAATAAGAATGATAGATTTCTATTTCACGCATCGATAAACGCGCGCGGATAAGTCTGAAATGATAATACTTTTATGTATATGAGATAATTAATGTTGATCTCATTTTGCAAGATCATTATTTTATTCTAGATGCAATTTAATCGTAGTCTACAGATAACATGCGTGTCTGTAAAAGTCATAAGACATCATATGATTTAGACGTCATAAAGACATGTGATTTAGACGTATATGCGTATTGTCGGGAAAATCACATGGACGTGAATTGAATATCAAGCGGGAGAACAAAATTGATAAAATTCTAAAATTATATCCTAATCATAATTATTTGTCAGGTATATTCGAGCTTTCCATACGCTACTGCTCGAAAAGGGACAAAAGCCGATCGGGTCCACGACAGTGCCATTTTACTGCTGCAGTGGAAGCTGGCGAGAGACGAAAGATTCTTCCGTACTCCTTGCGAACGAATATAGCGTAAAAACAGAAAGTTACATTATTTATCTTAAGCAGTATGCCGCGTTGCTTGATAAAGTCAATGGCGCGATACCACAGGACGGACCGTTCGAACGAAGGTATTTTCTTTTACGAAGATATACTTTTCTCGCATATCATTAAGACTATCTTGCGCGCTCTTAATGCACGACCGAATAGCGATATCGTCTACAAAGTGTTCTGGCACGTGCCACATATTTTTGTAGGAGCATTGAAATTACGACGAATTGCCCGCGATCGTTACTTTAACCTTGACTATTGTCACAATAATAAACATCAGTCAGCGGATAATCATGCCGTGCGTCTCTCCTCTTCACGTGATTTTCTCGACACAGAGATACGGATAGAAATTTACTTGTTAAGAAGCGAGTTTTGAAAATACTTTTTGCATGAGCCATACGAGGTAGGGATGTAGTAAAACGAGTTTACGAAGGAATTTTTATGTGTAGCTTGTTATTTTTACTTTAATAATAACATCTTTTTATTTACTTCCCTGCGACCGAAAGGAAAGAAAGAGAAACATTAATTTTTCTTGCTAGCACGAAGAACGTATACTTCAAAAGTTCGAGATTAATTACTATACCTGTATTGATAAGCGAAATCTAAATTTTATTTCTGTCAAGTGCTCTTTTCAATTCGTTCACTTATTGCAGAATTACTTTCCACCGTTCAAAGTAACAATAAATCTTTTAAACACGCATTAAATCTCAATTATTGCGGTAGTAAATATCGCGCCTGCTTCGAATGACGGAAAATCGATTTTTGCAGAGTCCGAATTCCCGTGGCTGCCGCCGTCCGCGAATCTCAAGCGAAAGAACCATGCGAAAGACACGTCGTCGAAGACGAGCAATATCTGGACCTGCTCCGGGCTTCCCATCGTAACCCGTTACAGCTTTCATAAGACCAACGGTGCGTCACTCGACGCCGAGTTAAATTCAGCCGGACGAAACTTCGGAAGTGTACCCCACCAGGATGTTCATCTGTCGATCGACGGGCGCGTGATCGATAACGCGGGGAAGGTGTCGGCGATATTGCTCGACGGCGTGCCACGAGCGTTTTGCTCCAAGGCGGAGGGATCGGCGGGTCCGGCGGCGCAGACCTTGCAGGACGCGGGAAAAATCGCCGGCGCGATAAATCCCAGTCCCGTCGTGATCGACGGCTGCGAGACGCAGACGCTCTCGCAGGCCCTGTATTTGCTGCCGAAGCAAATCCCGCCGAAGCAAGAGGCGGCGAGCGTCGTCGCCGAGGGTAAGACAGCGCCCGCTCGGGAGGGCGCACAGCACTGGAAGAGAAATAAAACGATGCACTACTGCCCGTATTGTCGCAAGAGCTTCGACCGGCCGTGGGTGCTGAAGGGCCATTTGCGCCTGCACACGGGCGAGCGGCCCTTCGAGTGTCCGGTTTGCCACAAGTCCTTCGCCGATCGGTACGTATATACTCCGCAGCAGGACTCCCTTAAACTTTAACAGAACGTATAGGAATGCGCTTCCAGGTTTTATTCCGTTGACGAGAAATCCTGATAATTGATCCTGATTTCTATCATGTCATATCATGTAGATTAATTCTTTAATCTCGGTGTGACTTCCTGTTTTTTTTTTATTCCTTGGAACTAGAGAAAGATAAAAAAGATTAATCAACTGAGATAAAAGTTAATCTACATTCTACAGAAATGGACATTAAAAAGAAATTAAAAGAGTAAAAATTTGGGTTTAAAATTAAAAATAGAAAGTTCAGTCAATAAATAAATGAAAGATCTGTAAAAAGCTATAAAAGAGCGCATCATCGGGACAAAGAGGAAGCGATGATAATCTTGATGCACATTTCGTTCTCATTTTATTACAAGTTAATTACAAGGAGCGCCGCGCGATTAATTAATTTTGGGGTGATTGCAGCTCGAATCTTCGCGCACATCAGAGGACACGTAATCATCATCAGTGGCAGTGGCGCTGCGGCGTGTGCTTTAAAGCCTTCTCGCAAAGGCGCTATTTGGAGCGCCACTGTCCGGAGGCCTGCCGCAAGTATCGCATATCCCAGAAGAAGGAGCTCCCTTGTCCGTGAATGCGTGTCGGGGGAGACACGGCGAGGAGTACCGGCGGCTGTCAAAGTCGCGCGTTCTCAACACGACGTGTAATGCATTTGTAAATGAATGTAAAGTCGATATATTACGTTACATTAATTCTGACGCGAGCGACATGTGTGTTACATGATCAAACTCTACGCCGTACTTTATGTTCATCAATAAAATTTCGATTCTTTTGTCAACAGATGTGTGATCTTTATTAACATGATTCGATATGTAATTTATGCTTATGGACTCGATTACGCGAACTTTACGCCGAAACTGTAGCTTCATGAAACTGTATTTATATTATAGGGCTTCTCGATGTTTACGATTTGAATTTTGTTTAGAAAAATATTTCCGATATTTTTGAGATCTCGAGATGTCGAATAGTTATATTGATTGGATGGAATCTGAAGGTCATTGCCATTTGAAATCAGATTCGAGACTATTTTTAAATTAATTCAGTATTGAAATTATCTTATATTTCTTACATTTTGTAATTACAAAATTATTTTAATATTTAAATGTTAAATTATCTAAATATTCATCATTATGTTTGAAAATAAAATTGAAAATCGAAATATTATCTACGACGATTTAATTTGGTTGAAACGGAATTTAATTTAAGACCGGAGCACGAACTCAACTTTCGTTTCGTCGGCGACGCGTCCTTACCACATACTTGGCACGCGGAGATTGGCCAGGTCTCCGCGTACAATTCGAACCACGTGGCACGTGATTCGTGCTGCCAAACGTATATGGGTCCGTTCTTAATACCACGTTACGTTATATTATCTGAAATTGAAACGAACGACATGCGCAACTGAGGGCGAATTGAAAAGGGGACGAAGCCAGAAGGTGTAAAGACTTTAGATCGCGAGGAATGAATCCGTTCCTGCATTTCGCCGTCCGTAATCGAGCCGCGACTTTCCGATGAGAATCCGCCTTGAGACGACGCCTGGACGGAACGGCCACGGTCGCTTCGCCGTCTAGGTATCGTCACTCTTTCATGGTGCGGATCGTGTACACCGAAGTCCGAACAAGCAATAATCGTCGCTCGCATTCGACGCAGTGCATCAGTCGGGATTTCGAGATACTGCAAGCGGAACGCAAATCACGAGTCGCAGAGACAGACCGAGAGACTTGATAGTCGGGACCGCGTGTTATACACGAGAACGCTTTTTTTCCGAGGCGTAACGAATAAAGAAGCGGTAGAGGTAGAGCGAGAGGGAGAGCGAGAGTGTGAGAGAGAGAGAGAGTGTGAGTGTGTGTGAGAGTGAGAGAGGGCGAGAGGAGAGTGTGAGAGAGAGTGAGAGAGAGAAAGAGGAGTGAGCGAGGAGAGAGAGAGAGAAAGAGCGGCGCGGCATCACACCGAACGAGAAAACGGTGCCCCGACGCGGTCGCTGGCGCTGCGTGAAGTCCGGCGAAATCATTGACATTGGGAAACGGCCATTTTGGCGTGTTGTTTCCCACCGATCGAGTGCCCGAGGCGCGCATACATACAACACGGCATCGACGTCCATTCGCTTTCAAGGTAAGGAGCACGCGGACGACGGTTGCGCGGCCGCTCGCGACTCCCGGCGCCTGGTTTTCCCGTCCCATCCCGGCATTCCCGACGCGTCGCCCCGCGCGGCGACGGCGGCGGCCCGCCGCTGCCGTCGCCGCGAGGAGTCCCGCACGCGGGGCCTAACGGTATCGCTCCGGGGGCTTTCGCCAGCGCGAAACGAGAAATCGTCCGGTCGCTCGATTCTATAGAGAAAAAAAAAAGAAGTATCTTCCCCTCCCCCCTCCCCCTGTCTCGCGATCAGCGTCCGTTGGAACCGCGCGGAAACGAGCCGGAGCGAGCCGGCCACGGTGTATTTTAACGCGCAAAATCGCACGCCACGAGCCTGCCCCTTATCGACGGTTTCGAACGTTGCGCGGTTGAAATCCCCCCAGGATTCGACCGAGCGACGTATATCGGCTACCGTTAATCGCGGGGGATACTCGCGATTAGGCGAGCCTCTCGGTGCTCTCGCCGTTCTTCTGCCGGTTTTCCTTTTGAATTTCTGCACATTCAGAACGGTTAATTTCGTCATCCGGAGATGTGTAACGGAGATAAGCTTTGAATATCTAGAATGTTCCTTTGTCTCCCCTTTGTTGTGTGAGTAATACTTTGAACATTCCGCACATAATAACAGATCTCGTGTATGTGTCGAATCTTAATATACCGCTTTGCGAGCCTCTCTCCTTCCTTAACGCGCACAATACGATTAAAATGGAAAATTTGTACTTGAATATAATTTTTTTCGTAAATTTCAAATCAACTTAACTCTTTTTTTGAGGAGATATAATGGCTCGTTAAAATAAATTAATAATAAAAAATATATATATTACGCAAGCAGCTGTAGCTCTCGTCTAACTGTATAAATTTCGCGATTGAAAATTACAAACGGTAAGGAAATCGAATTTTTTGTGACGCAGTTAACTGTTTAATCTACTGTGTATTCAGTAGTTTTGCTTGCCTTCCACATCCAAACACAAAAACACTTGGCACATTCGAATGTATTCATAACGGCAAACACGATACCTAAAGGCATACAGTCAACCGTAGGTCAATTTTGTTTGGTCTTGTTTCCTCTCCTTGGAACTCTATTCAGACGTTAATATAAAAACCTAGCACGCATACTTTCGAATATGTTTACGAGATCGGAGTTATTATACAATTATGATATCAATTATTAATTAATTTTGCAAGTTGTACAAGTGTAATTAATGATAATGATAATTATAAACATAATGAATAAAATTTATATACGACTTTAAATATTACGCAAAGAAATTATAACGTAGCGCGATAATATTAACTAGTGTGTATGTGTGTGTAATAGTGTTCTTTTCCCTTTTTTTCTTATCAGGAAAAAAGATAGTAGATATACTACAGTATTTCCAAAATGATGACCGAAACGCATATGAACTCTAATCATATGTTGAATTCTGGTTTGTCTAACAAATCAGAGTTAGATAAAATGGATGATGTAGGTTGGAAAGCCAAATTAAAAATTCCACCGAAGGATAAAAGAATTAAAACAAGTGTGAGTTGATATATAATATAAAAAAAAATAAATAAATTGATAATAAATTACTAAATAAGGAAAAATTAAATTTTTTATATCTCTAGATTCGAGTTATTCTTATGATATAAAAAAATTTTACGATTTTTTTTTCGAAATCAATTTATTATTATGCGTAGACAAAGAGAGATTCTTAAAAGCACTTAAGCTTGCTGAATTGAAATTTATTATGAACTTTATCTTGTAGGATGTTACCGACACACGTGGTAACGAGTTCGAAGAATTTTGCCTAAAACGTGAATTATTGATGGGAATTTTTGAAAAGGGATGGGAGAAGCCATCACCGATCCAAGAAGCTAGTATTCCCATCGCACTTTCTGGTAAGGACATCTTGGCACGTGCGAAAAATGGAACTGGTAAAACGGGAGCGTACTCAATTCCAGTGCTGGAACAGGTATGGCAAAGGTGTTAGTTTGAAAAAAAAAAAAACAAATATTTTGAATATTTGTCGCGTGTTTATTATTAATGTCATATGTTGCTGCTTCAGGTTGACCCGAGGAAAGACGTAATCCAAGCACTGGTAATTGTGCCTACAAGAGAGTTAGCGCTACAAACATCACAGATTTGTATTGAGCTTGCAAAGCACATGGAAATAAAAGTTATGGTTACTACTGGAGGAACTAACTTACGAGACGACATTATGAGGATTTATCAAAAAGGTAGAATCTAGAAGAAAGTTTATAATTTCAATAAATAAAATTGTGAGTCTACCGATGTATTATAATCCATATGTGATTTATACTTCCAGTACAAGTGATAATCGCAACGCCAGGAAGGATCCTTGATCTGATGGATAAGAATGTGGCAAATATGGAGCATTGTAAAATTCTAGTTTTGGACGAAGCAGACAAACTGCTATCGCAAGACTTTAAAGGAATGTTGGATCATGTAATATCGAGGTGGGTCTATACACAAATATCACATTTTTATACAGAATTTATTTGATCGCACACTTCTTGTACGGTAGGCGGATAACTATGAAGAATTGTGCAAAAAAAATCTCAAGTTCAATATTTTTTTTTGTATGAGAGACAATTAAGGTTGATCACACAGTGTTTGTTTTAAATGCGTTTGTATATGCATTGCTACACTTTATATAATTAAAATGCTTGAAATGCCAAACATGTCTTACCAAATTGAGGCGTGTTGCAACATATTCACATTCCCGAGTGTATCAAACTGACCAATCAATAACTAACTTTAATTGACTCTTGCTTAAAGTATTGAAATTATATTATTTCATTTGCAATTTTAACTCGTATCACTGCCATATTTTTCATTTGATATTGTTAAAACTGATAACTAACTAGTATTATATAAATATTTACATATATTGCGTTTTTACGCGTGCAATATAATACTATCAAATTATTGAAAATAACCATTTATATTACTCTTTAATATTACTTTGTTATATTCATTGGTTGTATTATTTTCTGTCTAGATTACCAAACGAACGTCAGATTTTGCTGTATTCAGCTACGTTTCCTCTGACTGTGAAACAATTTATGGAAAAACACTTGAGAGATCCATACGAGATTAATTTAATGGAAGAGTTGACTTTAAAAGGCGTAACACAATATTACGCTTTTGTACAGGAACGACAAAAAGTTCACTGCCTTAACACGCTATTCTCCAAAGTAAGGCTAAACTTAATTTGATTACGTAATTCTTTATCAATAATATTGTAAACCAAGTAAATGTAATTATTAACTTATCTATTACTTTTATAGCTGCAAATAACGCAAAGCATAATCTTCTGTAATTCAACGCAACGCGTCGAATTACTGGCTAAGAAAATAACAGACCTTGGGTATTGCTGTTATTATATACACGCGAAAATGGCGCAGGCACACCGAAATCGCGTATTCCATGATTTCCGTGCAGGATTATGCCGAAATCTTGTAAGTTAATAAATATATATTAACATTTTTAGTTTAGAAATTTAAATAATTTATTTAAATTTTAATTATATAGATATTTTTATGTATTTGTATTTAATTATATACGTGTAAATTAAATGCGTGTAATAATTACATTATATCACTTTTTTTCAAATAATATCAAAACTGAAAAAAATTTTACTAATGTATCTATATTTGATTTGATGATTAAACTTTATTAAAATTGTTATTAAATAAATAATTTTTATTAAATTCTTTTTCGCAGGTGAGCAGTGATCTATTTACTCGCGGTATTGACGTTCAGGCTGTAAATGTCGTAATCAATTTTGACTTTCCGAAGATGGCAGAAACATATCTGCATCGAATCGGCCGATCTGGAAGATTCGGCCACTTAGGTATAGCAATTAACCTAATCACGTATGAAGATCGCTTCAATCTACACCGCATCGAACAAGAGCTTGGAACAGAAATTAAACCTATCCCAAAGGTGATAGACCCCAGTTTGTACGTGGCGAAACCAGAAGACAATAGTATGGAAGAAGGCAACGTGTCCAAGTAGTTTCGATGCACTGTGGTAAAATGAAGCTTCACACACGCTCAAAAAAAAAAAAAGTTTAAAGTGTGTGTCAAAGTGTGTCAAAGAGTGAGTTCACTTGTAAATAAAGCGTACTAAGTCTGAGTAATAATGAGCCTGAGTGATTGAAGTGTCGCGCAAATGTTGGTGCGAACGGTTTTCTTTGTACATAAATACATTTAAATGTACATAAGCTACAGCAATTCAGAGTCAAGCCATTATCAAGATGCACAATATGTAAACAGATATGTGAATAACATAATAATCAATCATTGCATTTTATCATAACTGTAAATACTACATGCGAGGACATACAACATCGTTTTAATAGAGGATTTTTATACAAGGGCTTCATTCTTCCAGTATTTTTTTTTCTTCTGTTATGTAACGACAATGAAGAAAAAAGGGGCGTACATATATGATTTAGAAAATCTATCGGCCAATCTCACTGAGTACAACATACTGATTCATGTGCTCATTACTTTTGTACTGTCATGCATATATATATATAAATTGTCCTTAACACCAATAAGGGTCGTGTGAATGTATATATATATATATAAAAGTATAAATTGCCCTTAGCGATTTATAAAATTTGGATATTAAATATCAGTTGTAATATTTGATCATGGCTTGATTTTGCTATCTGTCAATATATTGTCATACAACTCTGAAATTCAAATCACTTGTCAACGCTTAAACTGTATTTTTTTCTGTTCAATCAACTACTAGTGAAATTTTCTTTTTCTTTTTTTTTTTTAAACGCAATTGGATTTTCTTTTTACCACATCGTGATTGAGAATCAGAGGTTGTACAATTGACTAGTTTTATATAATTATTTTTTATAAAGAACTGGCTGGTGGACTCCATACAAAAACAGAGATTCTATGGTTGATGCTGATAATAACATATGTGTCCAGTCACAGCCTATATTTAATTATACAACTACAGTCTATCGAGGCTGAAATTGAGATCTAATAAAAAAAAATTACGAGGATTTATTGGTAAAATTAATGAAAAAACGTGGAATAAATCGAATATTTAACTGATAATGGAGCGGATTAAGTGCAAATATGCGGAACTGACACACAATTCACAGTGGTATGTGAATGTGAAGTGCACTGAATAAATACTCTTGTCTCTCGTGAAAGATAAAATAACTGCCAAAGTTATTGCATTATTGATAATATCGACATAGAATCTCTAGAGATCTCCATAAAATTATGGATAAGCACGAGAAAGAGTAAAAAACATGTGCAGGAAATTTACTGTTCGGTATGCATGACGATAGGGTTGAAATTTAAGAATTCGAAAGCCACCAGCCAAATATGACTTAGGTTTTTGGATGTGAAAGATATGGAACACTATGCGATACCAAAATATTTCGTATTTGAGGGGAATCCTCTTCGAATGAAATATTAACGGTGATAGAAGGCGGTTTAAAATGTATTTAGGGCTGTAATATCAGAAACTGTGAGCTTATCACGGGAAACTGTAGATAATAGATAAAAACAGTAATGAGATAACTGCTGACACAAAAAAAGAGGAAATTAAAATTGTAAACAATTGGACATTGAACAGACGTGTACAGAATGTTGATCTGGACGAATGGTTGTTCATGCTCGCTGCCTTCAACCTTCGACCAATATACGTAATTGTTTTGTTCGTAGCGACGTACCGGGGGCATGGTTTAAGTTTGAATGCAAGTTCGAAGTGTATTGTCGAGTACAGAAACATTCCGCGAATCTCCATTTTCGTAGAGGGTATACCATCGTAGGCCCGGCTAGCTAAATATCGGAGGGACAGATTCGCATTTTTATATAAGATGTATAATGTAAACGAATATGCGTTATCATACTCGCGAGTTAGCTTATCGCGGGCTTCGCAAGTTTCTCGTGTCGTCTTACGATATGCAATTCATTTCGCGTGTAGAGCTCTACGATTTTGGAAAATGTGTACACTCTCGATCGCGTATACACTCCTGATGCCATAAATCTGACTCGTCAATATACATGAAGGAAGAAATCCTTAGGTAAACGTAACACGATCCCCGCGCGATTACCGTTTCTGTTTACCGCGGATATTTATTGCAAATCGAGTTATAAGTTGCAAAACGGTTGTTCACCGCGGATTTTGTGGCAAAGCGAGTTTTAAATTGCAAAATAATCACAACAGGGTTATAAGTTGCAAAATAATCGCACTTGCGACTTATTGCCCAGTTTACAGACGCATACATACGTGATCATACGCGCGATTAGACGAAGGAAAGTTAAAACAATGTAATATAATGAATATAATGAATCGCGCAAAGTGTAATTACTACATATTGGAACGGAAGGCGGTACGATGATTGTTCACGTCGAAACACACGATGTACCGTAATCAACAAACGTTACGCGTCTTTCTATTTTACATTTCTATTTGCTTCCTCAACAAGTCTTCGATTCGGCAAAATTTCTCTAACAACTTAGCTACTGTTGTGATTACAATACGGGCAGATATTGAATCACGAGCGAGAAGTCAGTGTTGATGACCGCGAGAACTTTTTGTTATCGGTGATATCCATTAACGATTACAATAGAGTGATCTCTGATATATTCAGCGCGCTGTCTTTTGCTTGACCGAGGTAACGAAAGCAAATAATCTGCCAGATAGTTATGGTTGCCGTTGACCACATTGTAAAATGAACAACCAGAGCAGACCGGCAAGACCAGGCAATTATATCTGCTACGATTTGATAATTTATTTCTTTTTTGTGTCACTGTTGCAAAGATACTGTAATGAATTAAGCTAAATGTGCGATCTTGTTGATCAAATGATCTGTCGCCCACTGCATATTAATTTGATCGCTCAAAATCGCATACGATTGCGTCATAGTCTAATATTACGGTCCCCCTTCATTTTTATTATCTACTTAATATACAAACGTAAATGGGTTCAATGTAATAACAATTGTTTCGCCAAACCAATTTAATCTGCGAAATGTTCCCATTTACAAACTACGAAAAAAAAATCTGCTCTTATTCTTATTAGCTTCTACTTGTTTTGCTTATGGCGATCCTTTTGAAAATTCTTTTGGCAATATTACGTAGACTAAGAAGAAACTACTTAGTCTTACTGCGCTGTAATTGGAAACATCGATAGATCCATTTTATGGAGTCTATTTTGCGAAATGTATTTTATTCAACTTTCGAAAGAGTCAATTAGCCCGTGCTAAGAAGCAAGCATTTAAGATCTTTTCATTTTATAAAACATTTTACAAGCCTATTCTAATCTAATCAAAATTATTTCCCACTGAAACTACTTAGTGCTCTCAAAATAATTGATAAACGATGTTTGAATATTTCAAAGACTTTAAACGAAAACACTCGTCCATTTAGTGATATTCAAAATTTACAATATTACGTGCTGCACTTGACTCTTTCTAAAGAATGATGTTTATGCGAAATATATAAACTTAAAAAAAAGTGGGCTTAAAAAATCCAAAAAAAAAAGACGAAAGAAACATTGATTAGCAATGTTATGTGAACAGACTGAAGAACGTGGTAATTTTATAATCTTTACCTCTCTTGCAGCCGTACCTGTATTGCCGTTCTTATATTCCAAATTACAGACGAGTCTCCTTTTTGCGAAAAAAAAAAAAAAGAAAAAATGCTGGAAAATAAGTTGAGTATATCCGTGGCGCGTTTCGCAGCTGCAAGTTGCCAAAGTAAATGTTTTTTTTTACTTTGGTATCTTTTACCACGTCTTCACGTCTGATCCATGAGGTATATCCAAGTGCGGTTCGCGCAACTAATCTTGGATATAACAAGGAGTGCCCTTGATATGAAAGTAAGCGAATGTAATTCGTGCGAGCGTAGAAATACGATTTCGGAGGTAAATGTGTTAACATCCGGGTAACATGCGAGAATTGCGGAGGACTCTCTGTCCCCAATCCCATCCGGGGTGAGGGTAACAAATTTCTTACTTCTCAATGTCTACGATTTAAATCGTAAGTGTGAAGGGGAACATCTTGAGAACGAGCTCTCTAACAGCACATCTCGTAGATCTCGTACCTTCGCCTGAATTATTTCCATTGGGTTAACCCAATGCGGCGAACTGCGTGCAAGCACATTCCCAACAAACGAACCGAGAATTGATTGCATCGGAAGTTCAACATCCAAACGAACAATCTTTCCGCGTTTGAATAACATACGCAGTTCGATTAATAATATTGGAATTAGATCTCCAATATTCGTGAAAAAAAAAAACAAAAAAAAATATAATTCGTTCGAAATATAAAACAATATCAGTTTATCCACTTTACCGTTTTGTTAAAGAACTTACTATTATTATTATGTACACTTGTTTAAATTGCGAAAACCAATCATCAAAATGGCATACCTGAGCTGCTAATATAATGTGATACTATTTTGTTATTATTATTATTAATATTGCTACTATTATTAACGAGGTATGAACGAAAGAATTTTTCGACAATATGTAATGGACATCGATTTATTTTGTGACGTTGAAATCTTGAGTTTCAGTTGTTCGTAAATTGCAAGCAGCATAAGATTGCGAAATTGCTCCCCACATTCTAGAACCACCTTTGCTGCGTTTGTATTTTATAATTGATGCAATTAGGCTTACACAGTTAAGGAAACCGGAAAGTGCGTCCCTAAATGGGTAATACGGCAAAAATGATTTCGCGGTATTATGCAGCTTACGTATGTGTTTACAAATAACTCGCGGCTCACGCGTAATTGTGCGCAGATGAAATACTCTCTCTGTATTTCTGATTTTTATGTACATTTGTCAGGACAATTACTCTCGTTAGGTGTTACCGTTTTGGAAGCAATCTCTAAGCGGTATAAAACAAAATTATACAAAACAGTTTTCTCGTTCTAAGTAACGTTATTTTTCTTTCTCCAAATTGTAAAGATGGGTTTGCGCGTGACTATGAAAAAAAAAAAATTTTTTTTTATTTGTCTTCGCCATTTCTGTTTGCTCAAACCCATTCTAATGAGTCGTATGTCAATTTTGTTTCCTTGAAGAGACAGAATAGCAAAACTGTCTCTTAATAAAAATTCTGTTTCAGTACACACAATACATGAACTCTTTTTTACGTTATAAATCCTGAGGTACTCGTCGTTCCAAGCTTATTCCTCTTACATAAAACGATCCTCTCTCGTGTGTGATCCTTAACAAGATTATTAGATAAACAGGATGAATTTTATGTTACTTGAATTTTCAAGACTGCATTGTACGCGTGAATCGCATCCTGAGTCTTGAAATTTTCCAATTACTAAGGTACTTTTTATTCAGCATTTTAATTAATCTGCTACCACGCTATTAAAAAGTTCGTCGTTTGATCCGTTTTAAATTGTGTCAATTACATAATCTCATTTACAAATTGATCTAATGTATTATACATATGAAAGAGAAGATTGTTCTCTGTAGATGTATCTTGCCACTCACGAAGTTATTGCCGAAGTCTATTCATTATTTACTCGTATTTCGAAACATCTGCGAACACTTATTGTTATAGTTCGCAATATATTTTGTAGGTATATCCGAGGATTATTGCAGCTAATGCACGTTTAAGCGGATTACGTCAAATGCGACGTTACATGGAGATATCGAAGTATCCTTATAATACGGCTCACATTAATTTATCGCTAGACGAAGTATGCATTTTCCTTTTAATCGCGTTTAATACTACTTAATATTTAACGTGTTAATACGGTTTAATACAGATAAATCAATATCGGGCAAATGCAATAAACATTTTCGTCTCAACGATACTATATTATTCTCGTATCTATATATATTTATTGATGTCAATTGAAAAAATTGATGAATTGATTGTGGAGTATCGTAGTAAGAGCCACCGGCACTTGCATATTTCAAAAATTATAGCACCAAACGACGAGTTATTCGTGAGAATATAATATAGCTTCTAAAATTAATTAAACTAAAATTGCAGACGATGAAATTCGTACGTGGGATGCTTTCTCGATGTCGAGCCGTCAGCAAAAGTAAGAGTCCCATGAGACGCATTCACTATCCGAAAATGAAACATCGATATTTCAATACCGTCGGATAAGCATCCGTATTTCGATGCTATCCGTTATCGTAAGCCTCTCCAGCTCCATGCGATCCACCGCGGCTCTTTCAAAGGAGGAGGATCTGCGGAGGGCAGAATCCGCGTGGAGAACAAGCCGACGTGGCTCGGCGAGTGGGCGGAGAAGAGGGCATAAGAATTATGCTGTCAGACCCTTGGCGCGCGATATAAACGTTGGGCCGCTATTGATTTTAAGTAGTCGCTTAAATAGCGTCGTTCGGCCGTGCCATCACGGCGTCGTCGGATGCATCGCGCACCCCGAAGACGCATTAATGACTCTCTCTCTTTCTCCTTTATCTTTGCAACACTTACGAGTCCACCTTCATCAAGTATAACATCCACCGTCACACGTTCTGCATTCTCACATTCTCTAATCGTATTTACTCTTCTCCACGTCTCGTCTTTATTTATTACTATCGGTTCTGTTTAATTTCAGGAAATTATTCAATTAATGATTTATTATTATATAGAAAAATACATGTATGTAATATAAATTCAGATTTATGTTTTTTCTAATTTTATTGCGAAGCTTGGAAAATGGCGAAAGTGAGATATGCTTTCACCCAGAAGAGATGATGAAATTTTTAATTCTATTTTATCAAAAATTCCGATATATATTTATGTAGACGCTTTCAGTTTACAGGTTTCGGAATTTTTTCTTGTTTTCCTTGAATCAGAACGTATGGATATTTTAACTTTAATTCTAAAGAAATATTCGACCTTAAAGAGTTTCCTGCTAATAAATGAATTAATTCATTATCAATTAATGTATTGTATATCAAAGAATATACAATTGAAATTTTTATTTTTTCTATCGGATCGGTTGATCAAGTTTCAAGAAGAACAACTATACATTTTTGCATATCCATCTCCGGCTACGTCCTCTGACCGACGATTCAAACCGTTTATATACCAATTTTACCGTTATTTTTAAAACAAACAAAACAACACGATCAATTCTATTTATTTTCATAAAGCACACTAAATGAAATGACAAAAGAAAGCGCAATTCTACGACCCAGGACCAATTCTGTAAGATTTATTTTCTCGTCACTTTGAATCGTCCCTCCTCTTTTTTTTCTAGCGAGAAGGAGGGAGACAGAGAGAGAGAGAGAGAGAGAGAGAGAGAGAGAAAAGAACATGTCGCAATTTTGCCGACAACGGACGGGCAGATATCGATTCGGACGGCCAATTAGGTCTAAGAGGTCCTCCAGGGAGAATTTGTACACGACACACTACGAATCACTCCTCCATCTCGTCCAGCACCACCGGCTAACGCGTCATTCTTCTCGTCGCGTAGCCAAATCCAGCCGCCCTCTTTCCCGGGGTTTCTCTCTCTCTTTCTCTCGCGTCCACGGCCAAATCCCATCTTTCTACGGTCGTGGCTCTCTCATTTCCTGAATTATTTTTCCACGAGTCGTTTGCAGGGTCGAGACTCTGTGGAAACGGGGGGAGGAGGAGGAGGAGGGGGGGGGAAGAAAAAGCAAGGGGGAGAAAAAGAGAAAGAGAGATTCGTACGGTCGAGGGAGTCCGTATGCCACACACATCCCCTCGGCTCGAATATATATAGGCGACGACAATGCGACGATAGCGACGGAGAAGGATACAAGGATGCTGTGTGGAAGAGAAGACGGCGGTATAAAGAAACGAGAAATACTCTGACCCGTATTCCTGCTTCTATCTTCACCGCCACATTTAGCGCACTAAGCGTAGCCATCGGAGTGTGTGGGCTTTAGGACCGCGATCCCTGGGACGGGATCCGTTCACCTCAGGTTTGGGGGTGTGTTACCCGCGTCGTGAGGATACGAAAGAATGGGTGAGGGAGGGGGGGTGTTTTCAATTACGATGAATGATGATGAATAAAATATCTATCTCTCTGTTGCTGCCTCTGTAAATTTATCGCGGGAGATACTATATTTTTCGCGGCGGTTTCTGAGCGAATCTCCCTCCTCCCCCCTGCCGTCTCCTCCCTCTTAAGTTCAACGATCCGTTTCTTTCCAAACATCGAACGTGAAGGAGAACGGGGAGAGGCAATTGAACTATCGTTAAAATTAATCGACGTCCCAAGGAAGCGCCGCTTATTTGTACGGTAAGAGAATCGCGGGCAGGCACGCGTTTAGCGACCGAGTATGCGACCGGAATACGGGATCTTAGGAGACCACGAATCTCGCTCGCCACGCGGGCGGAATTCTACGATAGAATTCTACGATTCCTAGCCGATATCGCGGTCGGGACCGACGGCGGCACCGGGCGCCAGAACCCTCTCCGCCGCCTCTCCGCCCCCGTAATCTGGCAGTGCATTTAACCACTTTGCGAAATAGCCGTATATCTCCCCGCTGTGACGTAGCATTCGATATGTCGAGAGTGCGGGATTCGGCGGTGAGATCGGCAGAACGGGGTGGCGAGGTGGCGGAGAACGCGGGGGAGAAAGTTCCCGAGGATAAAGAGACGCGAAGCGCCGAGGCCCTCGTGACGGGGAGGGATGAGGGAATCCGGGAAGGGGGGGGGGGCGAGTATAGCGACGACTACGATATGCGCGCGCCCCCGTCATACCCGTTTAGGGATAGAAGGTGTCCCCCGCCCCGCGACCAGGGTGGGGTTGCCCGACCGTTGGTAGGGGGTGGAAATGCTCCCGATTCGACTCGGCGTGCAGAGCGCACGAGCCGACCACTGCCGCCGGGGGTTGGCAGTGGGGATTTGTTACAGGGAGAGTATCCGTAGGCAGCATAGGGGAGAGAAGAGACAGGGTAGACTGAGACAGAGAGAGAGAGAGAGAGAGAGAGAGAGAGGGATGTAGGGAAAACGTACGCGCGCGATTGCAGGGTATGAGGGGTGGCGAAGACTCGAATCATGATGGTCGTGTGTGTATGTGTATACGCGATATACGGGGTGTCATAATAAATTCAAACTACAACGTATCTTCTGATGACTTTTTAGACAATTTAGTCTTGATGAAAATATCACTAGAAATTTCATTATTTTTCATCGTTGGTCTTTTATCAAACTTCACGACATCCAGCTGTCGAAAGAAAATTCTGCTACCCTGATTTGTTAAAACTTTCAAAGTTCTAAGACTTCTAAAGTTCCCCTAAGACTTGTAAAGTTAAACAATTCGGACCTCGTCTCTTCAAACGGAGAATTCATTTCGACCTCGTGTCGCTACTATCTCTCGAAGTTCTTTTGACCACCCTGTAGCGAGCCGTGGAAGAAGGGTGCGCCCTACTTCGCGTCGGCGTTTTCCCTCCCGACCGGCGCCCAGCGTGTGCAACGGGGCGAGGGGGTGTTAAAGGGTGCGAGGGTAGGAACGCGGGGACGTCAGCGGGGTAACGGACGTACGAACGGACGGACGGAGAGAGACGGAGAGAGGACGACGCGCGAGATGAAGATACGAGGAGAGGAAAGCCGCGCGAGAGGGTGTCTCTCTGTTTCGCTGCCGGGGGTTTCGCAGTCTCGCATTTCAACAACGACGACGCCGAACGTCGCTGGTGTCGCCGTCGCCGTTTTTTCCCTTCGAGTAAGGGAACGCGCGCGCGCGCGCGCGTGAACGATAGATAGAAGCGTAAAGAAAAAGGGGGAGAGAGAGAGAGAGACGTTGACAGATACAGACAGAAAGAGAGACAGAGCGTGGGTGAAAGGGAGAAAAAGAGAAAGAGAAAGAAAACAAGGGGCACACTATTGAGGAGACACTCGCGAACCCTTCGTACGTTGGTCCCCGCGCAACGAGAGCAGCGTTACGCTCGGCTAGCACGACGGGGCACCTCGTGAGAATTCGGGTATCACAGGGGTGCTTCCGTAGTAGCGGCGGCGGTCGGTGATGTGAGTGGTGGCGGTGGTGGTCTGGTGGTAGCGGTGGTGGTGCCGTCGCTGGTGGTAGTGGTGCGGTTACAGTCGATACGGCGTGGCGGAGGTGTCGAGGAGCTTCTCGTCGGGGAACGACGCGAGTGATGCACGTTGGTGGACGCAGATTTACGTAAGAACGACGACGACGACGACGACGGCCTGTCCGCCTGCTCGTCTGCCTAGTGGTGACGTCGTATGTGCTGGTCGCGTGTGCGCACGTGTGACGCCAATGGATACTCGACGAAGTGGCTGATCGAAAATCCGAGGTGGACGTCCTCGATGGTTTGGGCTCGTCGGACGGAGCGCGCGCTGCTCGGAGAGCGAGAACGGAGGGACGTAGCGAGTACGTGAAACACCGAAGTGACGAGGAGTGCTGGGGAAGAATTTCCCCAGGCGAATGGACGAGACGGGTCCGTTCAATTTCGATTTCCCTCGTAGTTCGCCACGGTGCGCAGCTCCGAAAAACAGGCAGCTCCGGAGGAATTTCGTGGTGTACGAAAGGAGTAGCGGCCAATAAAAGGAGATTCGTAAGAAAGAGACGCTAGGGAGGAAGGAAGGTAGAGATACAAGTGCGAGAACACGGAAAGGAGGAGGATGGGCGTAAAATCGGTCCCGAGAGGCTTCCCCGTGTGGAAAACGCTTCTCGGTCGTTGTTGAGCGACGTGCGCGAATCCCGAGTGTCGTCGGGAAAGCAAGGCACAGAGAAAAAAAGAGAAAGAAGAGTCGAGTCGAATCGCGGGACGACGAAAGTTGACGACGACGCCGACGACGACGACGACGGCGGTGGCGGCGACGACGACAATAACGATCCATCATGGGGGTCTCGGTGTTCCTGCTGTACGCGGTGACGGTGCTCGGCGTAGCAGCCAGCGACAATTGCGCCGACAAGTGTTCATGCAAGTGGAAGAGCGGGAAGCGCACGGTGGAGTGCGTGAATCGCGACCTGACCAGCATACCGGAGTGGATCGATCCGGAGACTCAGGTGCTGGACATGAGCGGCAACAACATTCGCCACCTGCCGAACAACATATTTATACACGTGCAGCTGACGAATCTGCAACGTCTCTACCTGCGTGAATGCCGTATCGACCGGATCGACAGTAAGGCACTGGCCGGTCTGACGAATCTCGTCGAGCTCGATCTCAGCAGCAATATGCTGGCCACGGTGCCGAGTTCGAGCTTCACCGACACGCCATTTCTGCGCGATCTGGTGCTCGCGTACAATCCGCTCAAGCGGATCCGCTCGCACGCGTTCAAGAGCACGCCGAATCTCGTAAAGCTCGATCTGTCGCGCACGCAGCTCGCCGAGATCGAGGCCAAGGGCTTCCGCGGACTGGAAATGCTCGAGAGTCTCAAGCTGAGCAACAATGGACTGGCTACCCTTCATCCAGGTACCTTCGAGCCGCTCAACAAGCTCACCAGCATCGAGCTGCACGACAACCCGTGGATCTGCGATTGCCATCTACGCGAGATGAAGATGTGGCTGGTGAAGCATAATCTGCCGACCATCGTGGCGCCCGTGTGCCACGGGCCCCAGCAGTTGGTCGATCGTGCCTTCACCGACCTCGGTATCGACGACTTCGCCTGCCGGCCGATCCTGCTGATAGCCAGTCGTTACGCCGAGGCCACTATCGGCGAGAACGCCAGTATCGTGTGTCGCGTGAGCGCGGTGCCACCCGCACAGGTAAAGTGGTATTGGAACGGCCGGCTGCTGACCAATCACTCGGCCTTCAGCAGCTATCAAAAGATTCTCATCTTCGAGGAGGGTCAATTCAGAAAGCGGAGCACCCTCATTCTCACCAACGCGCAGGAGGCGGACTCCAGCGAGTTCTACTGCGTCGCCGAGAACCCGGCTGGCTGCGTCGAGGCGAATTTCACTCTGCACGTGTCCCTAAGAACGGCGGGCATGTCGACCTTAGGCTCGGGCCAAATCGCGGGCATATCCGCCGCGTTGGTGGTGCTCATACTCTTCATCCTGCTCATCATCCTCGTGCTGTTCGTTCGCCTGCGTAGAATGCCGCTGAAGGACGTGAAGTCGTCGGCGCCGATGGAAGCGGCGTCCAGCGACGGTGTCGGCAACGGTGGCGGTGGCGGCGGTGGCGGCGGCGGTGGTGACAACAACCCGCCATCCGCGACCTCGACCACTCGCAGGAAACACGAGGAGATCGAGACGACGTCGTTTGCGCTGGAATCGAAGCCACCCGCGTCGTTGCATCTGAGCTACGTACAGAGACCGCACGCGGCCGTGGTGCAGCAGGAGAGCGAGTACAGCACGATCAGCCGTTTCGACGACCAGAATCATCAGCCCGCGGTGGCGGCGATACCGGGCGCCGGGTGTTTCTCGTCGACGGCATCCTTGATGCCGATCGATAATCCGGATCTCATCAGGGACACCCGGCGCGGCTCCACCGAGGACATCACGCCTTACGGCGTCGCCGATTACGGCCGCGTCGAAGCGCTAGACGACGCCGGCAAGATGCTCTACACCAGCTGCCTGTGGGAGGCCAGGGACAGCTGCGGCAGGACGTCCGCCGTCACGGTGAACGCGTACCCGTCGAAGGAGCAGCTCGCGGTGGTTGCGCCGGTGGTCGAGCAGTTTCCGCCCGGCGCGAAGCAGATGAGAGTCTGGCAGAAGGGCGTCCCGGTGCTGCCGCCGGTCTCGGCGCTGAAGCGCGTCCTGGGATCCACGCGCAGCTCGCCCGACGAGGGTTATCAGGAGGGCACCGGCACCGACGTCTAGGTACCGCTACTTCATTACTGCGACGCCCGGCACCGTTATCTGGAGCTACGTAGACGGCACCAGGAGGACGACACCGACTGCTAAGAGAAGTACGAAGAAGAAAAAGAAGAAAACAAAATTAAAGAGTCGTCCTCGCGAATGCCGGACGGGCGGTAGTGAACAAGGAGTAAAAATGTGTCGGACAAATCTCGCGTTTAAGTGTGATCGCGTCAGTGTTGACAATGACCGAAAAATAACGCGCCATTATTGTTGTGCTCGGACTACTCTTCGCCGCTGAACGAAAGCGTTTCGCGCTCACGATCACGTTTACGTACAGTGATGGAAGCTACGACATTATACAGTTTCACATTCAACTAGATACCATCCAAGTCAGCAAGTGCGATAGCACCCTGCCATCGGGAAGGTATGATATACAATAGAGCCATAGACAAGGCGCGAGCAACGCACAGCCCATCTCTAAAGACTGCCATAACTAAAATATCGCGAATCGAATTGCTAGGCGTATGCAAGGAGCTCTCGAGAGGTCGACGAACGCGTGGATCGTTATACTGCAAGAGATTGACATCGCGGTTGCCGGAGGATTGTCTACGTGCATAACGTTTCGCTCGAATGAACTGCACTCGCACGGTTGATTGTGTTGAGGATCAACGATAACTGGGCTCTTTCGAAGAAGCACCCCCATCCATGCGTTCGTCGCGAAACGAACGCCTGTAAACGAGCGTTTATAGTGGTGCGACTCTTTGACGCGATCGATGGCAATTAGTGACACAGTTAGAGATGTCTTGTGCGCGGTGCGTGTGGTGCAGCCGATTGGCAGACATTCGGATTCCGTTTGTACGTGTCACGAGGGTTGCCTCCAGTGTTCGATATCGACAATGTTAACTTGTACAGGATGTTCCGAAAAAAAAAAATGGTCAACGTCCGAAAGATGACGACCGTCTGTCGTTGCGAGTGAAGCTCGTACATGCTTTAAATAACTCGGAAACTGCCCACGGAAGTTTGTATTTAAGAGTACCCAGATATCGTGATTTATAATAAGATTTTACGATTAGAACCTTCACATATGCAGAAACCATACATATCCTCAAGTTCGCGGTAATTTCGCGAGAATCGCAACCGCAAACTCGTTCAGAATCCAAATTCAGAGATATGTGTTCATTAAGATTCTCTTATACTCGCAACGATTGACACTATTATCTTTCAAAATATTGGCCTTTCCTCTGGAAACATTCTGTGTAACGCGGCAATGAAAGATCGGTCGATCGCGTCAACCGCAAGGCGACGTCTCGCGCACACGGAGTGCATATAGGAAATGCATACACACACACATACATATACACACACGACGTGCATCAAGCCAGAGGGACGAGGAAGTGATGACGATACGCTACGCCGGCCACGTCATTGTCTGGGCGGTCGTGCAGCACAATATCGACGGGTAATACATTTGTATAACGGCTAAGCCAAAGCGATTTGGGTCAGTTGGGAGACTTGAAATCTCCCGGGTCAAAAAAAAAAGAAAAAAATGCGTTAGGTAACTCCCCGATAAACGGCGAGCACGAGGACTGGCAGCGCATTCGTTTCCGACGATGAGGCTGACGCGTAGGGTTGCATAGGAAGCGAGGAACGACGAAGTATCTCTCGCAGATTTTTTTCTAGTCAATTCGATGAAAGAGAGGAAGAGAAAGAAAGAAAGAAAGAAAGAAAAAAAAGAACGGATTCATGACGGAATTATTTATTCGGCAGGACGGGAAACTCGCGCTGGCAAAATGGCGCATTCTCAATTAGGAGAATACGCGAGGTAGTCTCGTTGAGTCAACATCGGGTTATTCCCTCGAAGCTTCGGTCGACAAACTCTCACGATTACGGACCGGCGAGCCTATATTGTTGCTTCGAGTGGCCGGTCCGAGTGGCTCTCGTGCCCGAGGCGAAGCCTCGCGAAAACGATCGAGCAAGGGATATGGCGGCCGGATGCTGCTCTGGATCCATACTCACGACCGCATGTTCCCCCCCGATTCGATCGTAATCGCGGCCTCTTGACGCGGATAGCACCAATTTTTCCCCGAGTATTCTGTATTAAATTCGCGCTACGCTTTTAACTGATACAAATTTACTTCTCGATTCTCATTTTATTTCGAATACACGGCTTGATTGAATTATCCTTATTTTATTTAATATTAAATTTAACAGTAATTGTCAATATCGTCACACGCGACGTAACCACAATTTTGGTTGGTTCCATTTATTTTAATATATTTATCAGCGTAAAAGACATATATATCTTAAATTCATATTAAATTCACACAAGCATACGTAACAACGGTGTCAATCAATAATATTGATGATATTCTGATAGTCTGACATTAAAGCTTAGGGCTACTTCAACATTAATCGGGTGTCATTTGCGAGCACGTGTATTGTGACAGTGAATCCAAAGTGTATATGTAGACCTCGATCATTGTCTTTTTTGTACGTGCAACGAGAGCCACTGGAATCAATTACGTAAGACTGTGATAAGTCCCTAAACCAATCGCGAGTGAATGTATACTATTGCTCAATCACTAAAGCTGGATTTCGCGATTGATTGGTTGGCTTATACCTGACGTTGGCGTCTTACGTAAGTGAGGCTCTGTCGATCTACGCATTCGAATGAACCGTACTGTCAGGTTAGATTCACCATGCTGGGATAATTTTGCATCGCGTATTGAATAATCAATTCAAAGAAAACTAAATGTTTGATAAAATTTACCAACAAGACAACGTGCCTCCGAACAGCCTGAAATTATAAAATACGTTATAAAATCTTTACAGCAATAGACAAATTTTCATACATAATATTCTATTTATTATATTATCATTCAGCTTATAAGTGATTAGTTTTTATTATAATATTGGATATTCTTCTTTTTATTGAGAAAAATTCTTATTTTAACTTTATAATAATATTTTTATTTTATAGTTTATTGTGTACCATGTGTATTTTTTTTTAGTATGTTGTCTTTCTCTGGGAAAGAATAAAAAAAAATTACTTTTTTTAATTTATCTGCAACGAAAAAGGCTCACGTTTTTGCGGGCGATTTAATCAAAGTTACGAGCCATTTCCTTAGGCACCAATTTGTCCTGCAAATATTTTTTTACCCCTGCAGGGAGGCAAGCAAATTCGATGGGACGATAAGTCAAAACGCCAGGCGCGAGTTTCCGTTCGATCGCCATCTAAAGTGTGTCGACGTGCGTTCATTTTGTATGCCGTATATAAAGCATGTACCCGTGTGCGATGCGTGGACGTGTGCGTGTGTGTACATGTGGACGAGTGTAAATGTGGATGCGTGGGTATACCCGTGTTTTGCGCGTACGCGTTTTCCGTTCGTCGAAAAAGCACGCGACCGAGGTAGCGCGCGCGCGCGCGATTCGGCGCTTTGCGTTTTATCACCGATTGTTCTATAGCGATATCGCGCGGAAAGACCGGTTTTTCTCTGCTCAATGATCTCGAAGCCGCGTATCCGTCATGTCGAAAAACAAAACAAAAAAAAAATACATCGCTCGCGACCACTCCGATGACGATACGTCGCGTGCACAGACAGAATCACCCACTCGGACTCTTTTGCATTAATTCTTATATCTAGAGGAAACGGGGGCGAGAGAGTAAATATGTCACATACGCGTGGTATGTAACTAAATAACTGTCGACTGTATGAGTCCTGATACGATTGTACTGAATATTCGAAGAGCAAGTCACGGGGATTATAGAAACTTTTCCATCTGACAATTTCTATTTTCCATTGCCCCGCGTAATTAAAAAGTCGTGGTAATTAACCGGTCTTAAGTGACGGCGGAAAAGTTCATAGGGATGTAAAGCGAGTGATAACAGTTACGTTGGCTTTGAAACGAACTGGCCGCTTCCGTTTGGCTACTATTCTTCTCACACGGATGTGAGTTGACGTGGTACATACGTATAAAGAAAACGAAAGATGAAATCCGTGAATCTAGCGACCCACTTTCTTTTTAGAATTTCGACGTAATTAACGGAGTTCGGTCTTTCTCTCCACTTATTTGTTTGTCCACGATTTTAATTGCTATCTTATATCCGAATAAACGGATTACAGAATAATCGGTTTTCGCTCCCCGCCTTTTCATTTCTCTCGGAAATTTTCGTTCCGTAACAATTTCGATTTGAGGAATGCGTCGTTACCCGATCCTACCTATCATTCGTAGCGATCCGCTCGTTAATCTACGCGAACCGAAATTCGTCCTCGAAAAAAAATTCGTTTGAAACTTGTACGTTTGCAGTTTCGCTTATACATCGCGATGCTAAAAAAAAATTGTACGATTTACAAGCTCGCGGCATTTTTTCACTTTGTGGTCGTTGCGCGTTAATCTCCGAACTTGGAGTTCGCTCATCTTGAATCGTTGCGCGGCTCTTACATCTCGTAATATCACAATAAAACGCGGATTAGCGAAATGTTCGTGTTCTTTTTTTTCCCCCAACTCTTATCTACCAGTTTAAAATGTACTTTCGAGTTTACCGGCATGTCGATCGCTCAAAGCAGCCGCGAGAGTCAACTGTTGCGTGCAAGTGAGTCTTTATATCTGATTTCCACGAGTTTTTTTTTTTTTTTATACCTCTCAATCGACGTGGCACACAACCGAGTGTGCCGCAACGCCCACATGCCCGGGGTTCAATATACGCGGCGATCGTAGCACTCGTTGTCTATGTAGCGTCGACTATAAGGCACGTGAGAGGTCTAGAACCTGTGCAAAGCCCAGTGCGAGCTACCACCGATCGGAGAAACGCGATATTAATTGCGATTTACTGTCAAAATCAAAGCGCGAATCTTCGGGGTGTGTATAATATCGATCACGCGACATCGCAATTAATTTCATAAAACTTTCACACAGGTTATTTAACGCAAAATTTTTATAAAATGCGTTAGATAGAATAATCGAACAAGTCAGCTCGCCGGGCAATTACACGAACGTGGCAATATTGCCACGAGGAAATACTAATTATTTACGAAACTGGAGCACGATAGAGATTACGTTATAAAGAATTAATGTGTAACGAAATTATGTATCACGTGTATACTATCATGCGGAGGGGAATGATAAATATTCTTTGGCATTCGATTCGGAATTCTATATTTCGTGTGAATCACCTTCAACATAGCACGTCTTCGGTGATCAGAACTAAAGGCAATTCTCATTGGCTGCCTCCTTGAAAGTTTTACGCTCTGAGAATGACTCAATAATAAAACTTAGCAAGTGCACTCAGAATAATGCTGCTTTGTCTCACCATTGACTTTGGTTTTCACTTTCCTGAATAGATCCGAGTCAGTGTAGAAAGAGAAAAAGACTCTTTATTTTCTGGAAAAATAAGTAATTGTGTTAATTATTAATGCGCGGCGTGCGCGCGATATTGCGCAAAACGAAACTTTCGTCGAACGCATGTTCGGCACAGGCATCACGATATTTTGTTAATGAGAATAACTTACCGAATAATTTATTCAAATTGTGTTCAACATTTCCACGTGATATTTCATACACCATATCAGGCTAACATTAAAGTTTTATATATTATGATATTTTCTATAATTTACCATCGATTAATTTAATATTGTGACAACAACAGCTTAGAATAAATTAAAATATATTTAACACTAATGGAATATGAATAAACATTAGTTATATAAAGCTAATTTAACTTTTAATGTTTAATTAAGCTTTTAATCCAAGTTTTGACAATATAAAGCTCCATTAAAATTAATTTGTAAATGAAAGTTTTGTTATCGGTTGACATCATTCGATTCATACAGGAGAAATATATTAAATTTGAACACGTGCACGTGACTTTTTCTTTTTTCTCTACAACCGACTCGAAGATGACTCATCCTAATTTTTGTAATTGTATTGATAACGCGGTTACGTGTTTACATATTTTTACGAGAAAATATATTTGAAACACTGCCGAGAAAGAGGGGGTGCTCGCTACACGAGACGAGCGTAAACAACCCTGTGCACATATTTTCTCACTTCTTAAGGTAATTTCGCTCGCTGGGAGGAGCTCGTCCTTCGCTCCTAGCGTGAAAATATGCTTTCGTGACCGCGACGTTCGACGCCGGGTTCTCTCTTCGTAAAATTTACACACCTCGAATTTTCGTACTTTCGGAACCACGTACACGTATTAACATAATGTTACGCAGCGGCGGATTTAGAATATTTTGGGCGCAAGACGAGGTATTCCGAGCCCTTCTTAAAAGAAAAGAAAAAAGATATAAAAATAAATCAGATAAATTTTATAGCTATATATGTGTATCCTATATCATAAATATTTTTAACTAGAGTTTATAAAATTGTTATAATGTTTTAATGTTTCTTATTGATGTGGCCGAGATCGGCCGTATAGCTTTATTATCTAGGCCAAAGTTCGTATCAGTTATTACGGGTCATTATTATCAGAATAGATACAAGCATTTCAATGGTATTTCCCGTTGTTGTACCGTGACGTAACAAACGAGTACCATCTGTCTTAACAATTGGCAGCAATAAATCGTAGTAACTACCAATCGACCGAGAAGTATTTTAAATTAAAGCGATAACAGGACAAGTGCATGTGTGAGAGTGAAAGAGAGAGAGAGAGAGAGAGAGAGAGAGAGAGAAAGAGAGAGAGAAGGATAGAGAGATTGAAAGATAAAGTGTTAATTTTGCTGGATTCGTGAAGTTTTGTACATAGACAATAATGTACGGCGACTTTCATGATGGACAAGCGAAGTAATGCAAGAAATCCAAATCGTGAATTATCCATCAGCACCTGATAATAATGATATGAAGGAGAGAGATGGACACGGTAGATAAAAGGGAAGATATTTACTCGCAGTGACTTGGCACATACAACCAGGTGTGAGTGATAAGTGTTTTCTACAACAACCTCGAAATACGCGCGGTAAATTAATTGTCGTTACATTATAATAGCGCGCGCCACGTTGTTAATTTTTGTACCCGGTTGAAGTAGCGAGATTAACTTCTAATCCGACGTTCTCTCTTTTTACTCAATTAGTGAAGATGTGGACGGACAGCAAATTAAAAAGCAAAAGGGGTACTGAATTTTAAAATAAGGACGCATATATATCTTAGTCTTTTTTAAGGACACTAAGGACGACTTGCGTTTTAAAGTAATTTAAAAATCGCGTCAATAAAATTAACTGAAATCGATTTTAAACACATACATGTAACTGCCAGATGTGTAACCACGGGTCAAGAGTTAATTTCGTTCATGATGCGTAACGTTATAATTCTCTCCGATTTGTTGAAAAGAAATATACAGATATCCGAAAATATATCTAATATAACATCTATTTATAATCCAGTTGTTACATAAATAACGTTCACGAAGGTGCGATGTATTTTTGGATGGAAGTAACCGAATGAATTTCTGATACAAGTACTCAGGTATGAATAGGGTTGCCAGAAATTTTTGCGTAGTCGTCCTAAATTTCTCAAGACAGCAGCGAGGATACCTACAAGATTATTGCAAACTTAGAAGTCTTGAATTTGATTTCTGAATCACACGAATTCTTATAATTAAGTTTCTAAAGAGAAAGAAACGGCAATTGAGACTAAGAACGTATCGAAGAAGAGAGTGAAACCCTTATTTATAAAACGCAATTTTTGTCTTTACGTAATCCGTGTAGGTTTTCGAAGGGAAAAATCTGGCAATCCTGAGCACGAAGAAAGGCCCCGAGATACGCATCGACGTAACGCGTCGACCTCGGCCTTAAAAGCTGCACTCTGTGCAATTAGACCGAGTGTTACAAACCGCGTTGCCGCGACTCGTAGCCGGCTATATGCTCCGTGTTAACGCTAGTAATAACATTAATGAGTAACTCTTTAACGTCCGCTCCAACGAGCGGCTCGAACACGCGAGTCCTGCGAAAAATCCTCGCTACAGGTTGTTGGCTCCGTTAATAACCCGTGCGGTAACACATCCGTTATGCGTCATCCTTATTACTGGGAATAGACATTTCGTACGTATACAAAACCTGAGTTGTTTTCTAGTCCCCCTTTCCCCTCTTTATCAATTTTACATTTTTTATCGTAGTTATAAAGCGCTGAGCGCATATCTACGCTTCTATTGCGGACAATAAAAATTTCAGTTTTAAAGATAATGGGACGTCGACGGCGTCTACAGGCTATTGTTTGAAACAATAGTATCGCGTACATATGCGCTCCGTCCGAAGGGATATCACATACACTTGTACGTACCATTCGCGACACATCAGATGTAATCTGAAAACCGGATGAAAGGAGGAAACGTAAATCTCTCGAAAATCGCGGGGAAAATGACAGAGTTGCCAACAAGAGATTGTTTTTACAGAAGCCTTTAGATTTGACAAAATGTAAATCTCTCTTCGAGCTTGGAGTTTTTTATACATATACATTCCCCCCACATATCCCACCACACATGTTCACACATATCCATGTGTTCACATAGCCACATGTTTACACATCCACACATATCGTTACATATCTATAAATAGTTTTTCAAGATGTCGTCAGCTCGAAGCAGACTTTGTTACTTGTTATTAATCCGAATTAAATCTAAATTTTTGTCCTTGAGAGAGAGAGAGAGAGAGAGAGAGAGAGAGAGAGAGAGAGAGAGAGAGAAAGAGAAAGAGAGCGGAATCGATGCGCGTTGTTGGCAACCTCGAAAAGTGAGCAGAGAACGTTTATTGTATATCCTGCGTGCGCGCGTGTATACATGTTTCGTGTGTGCGTTGTAGGTATGTATGTGCATTTGCCTGTAGACCGAGAGTGCTCGCGTGTAAGTTGTAAAGGAATCGGACCTAGTTTTACGACCCTTAAGACGTGCCCGCCAAAAGGGGGCAACCACTTTTAAGGATGTTAACGATGTACAAATGTGTAATTTAGTGTCGCAGGAAGAATCCGTCTAACGGCGCGGTGTATGACGAACGAATATATAAGAAAAATAAACGAGAAAAAAAGTATATAAAAAAATATTTCTTTTATTTTACGAGTAACGAGAGGAATGGGCGCGCGTACGATTGCGACCGATTTAGAGGGCATAGGCGTATCTATATTTCCAAGATTACGCACTTTTTTGAAGGTATACATAATAGAGCAGAATATACCGTTCAAGACGGAAATTGTTGGTGAAAGGAAGAGAGAGGTGAAAAAGTGAGAGAGAGAGAGAGAGAGAGAGAACGCGTGCGATACGCTGTCATAAACCCACATGTACGGTAAAATCATGTGCTATAACGACAGTTGTCGAAATAAAATTTTTTTCGATCGAATTAATGGTTTTGTTTTTCCTACCTGGCGACAAATTTGTATTTATAACGCGTAAAAGTGTTGTTTTTTAAGATAGAAGAATGCAAAATTGATAGAAGCGGCGGATGTAGCAAGTGTAGCAACATTCGAAACAAACTGAGGAGACGATAAAATAAATATAGATGTAAATCCTGTAGTTTTATAATTATCGAATTTGATGAAAGAGAGGAATAAAAAGTTACTTCAGATTCCGTCTGCGTATGACTATTTAAAGCCACATTTTTTTTTATTCATGTTCAAGAATTACGAATTTGACCCAATTGTACACGTTATATTCAAATGTTTTGAATAAAAGACAAGCTGACTGATTTATGTAACTTATTTTGAAATGTTTTTACAAAATATTAATTTCATCGCTTAATCACTTTTATCCCCGGAGGTTAAATGTATTTACGAATTTAATTTAAACGCATTAGATTATAAACCTAAAGTAGCGGTTATAAATAATCACACGTATTGAAAAGGAGCCTCAATAACTCCGGTGCACTTTATCATAAATATTTGTCGAGGATTTAACATTACAGCCATTTTCATAACGTTTATTTTCTACCGCGTTAATAACCATAAATGTCCGCGGGCACGTGCGCGAACGCGTTATGTCGATATGTCGTTATTTTCGTCATTGCGTTTATCCGTTGACGTTAAAAAGAGGCATTGAACGAGAGATGTGCGGGCGAACCATGAGATTTCGAGCGACTGTCAAACAAACGCCGGGAACGAAGAGCGGAGAGATAGATCGAAGACAGGCAGGACGATGGTGCTCTTGACGTTTGACGAGGAGGAATCCCCTATCCGTCATTATTATAAGCGGCACTTTATCAATAGAAAGAGGGTCATCTCGTGTCAGATCGATCCGCTTGCATTTGTCAAAGTGAGAAATTATGATGGGTCTCGCATACATACATCATGTAAAGGGATCGCGTGAAAATTCAATTGGAAAGTATTCCGCGACGTATAATATGCGAGTAATGTATGAAGAGAGGGATACGTCGAACGGCGTGTGTGACGTAACGAAAGAAAAACCTGCACAGCAAAAGCGAGGGAAAATTAGCGGATAAAGTAAACGTCACGTTGGATGTCAAATCTAGACCGGAGTATTTCACGTATATACCTAATCACGTGCATAATTAAAGTCTTGAAATCGTGAATTATGATCATTAAATCAGTCAGTTTACTAACACATACGTCTCCGGCATTTGTATATTCGCCTTCGCTAAAACAGAACACGTTCGTATGTTATTAATCAATTCCCTACTGCGATCGATATATCAAATTATACATATAATTTGTCCCAGGAGTTGCGAGCGGATTGTCTAAAACGGATTTTAAGCAAATACAAACTCGCAAATTCTATAGCGGCAAGATCGCGACAGCAGACTCGCCGGATTTCTGGTCGAAAACGACGCAGCCTGATTGAAACCTGAACGGCCGAATTGCATCCACGGCGACACGGGCGTTGCATTCTGAAATTTCATATCCAACAATCGCGTTATAGCAACAATGCCTTGATTGGTATCATTCTATCTGTGCCGTCTGTCCCGCGTTTCTATTTGTAACAAAAAATCAATATATCCGCATGATGTTCTCTCTGTCCCCCCGCTCTCGCCAATCCGTCCCAGCTCCCTCCCCATTTCCGCGCTCTCCTTTGCTCCCGATCTTCGCACACAGATAACAGAGTTATTCTTTAGTCATATATGTATATGTGTATGTAACTCTAACAGGATGAACGCGTGTTGGGATACACAACAAATGCGTGAGCACGTGTTTTAGCGTTAGATTTAACGATATCGTGCGTATTCACGTTTTTCGAGTGAAAAAGCACGGTGGCTGTAAAAGTTGCCACTGCATTGTGTAGCAATAAACAGAGAGAGGGAGGAAAAGAGAAAGAGAGAAAAGAGAAGAAAAAAACAATATCGTTTGAAAGGGCAATCGGTTATTATTTTCTGTACTACTGTGATGTATCGGGTATCGATTGTGTGTTAGCAGAAATACCGTTATCTGCGTCTACGAGACAAGGAAGGTATTGTTTCTGGTGTTAACCGTAATATTGCCGTATTCATACGATTGTATATAATATTTGTACTTGTACTGCGCGAAAAACGCGCGGCAGCGCAACGGTAATGATGCACCGCCCGCAGTAAATACACGCAATATTTTCCGTGAAAGCAAAGCAATCATAATGAAGTTGAATCATATTTCGTATAATATAACAAGCTTTCGATTATAAAATTGAAAATATCGGAAGAATATTCGAAACTTCCTTTCTCGAGGCTACATATACGCAATCAGATATAAAACAGCCGGCAGCTTATCTAAATTATTTAACTCATCCTTCAAATGATGAAGAGCCCGCACACATTTGATTAATTTCATCGTTTTACGCTTTACTAAAATTAGAAGTCGCAATAATTATTAAATATCTCGCGTTATATACCTGTTGTGTATCCCGGGGTCTCTCTCGTCTCTCGCCCTAATTTTAGACGAAGTACCCGCTTTACCATTTACACCCGCGGGATCTTGGCAGCGACTCCAATTCCGCAGCGAAACATGCACGAAAACGAGTGCATACACCGCGGCGACGTCGAAATGTTGCACGTATACCGCATTTCGTTCCTATGCGCCGAGACCTCGAACGCGCGCAGAGCGCGCGGGCTATCTCGAAACGTCATTAATGCGTCGTGGTGTACAGGTTCGCGAGGGTAAACACGCGTGTGCACACGTATTAACGGACGCACGGGTCGGGGCCGCGCGCCGCAGGAGGAAAACGACGCATTATTTCCCCCGAACCGGTAATCGCGGATTCAGCCACGGTCTGAAAATGCGTATCGTACAGTCTTCATAATACGGCTGTTACCGTGAACTATTGCGGCGCGGCCGCCCGCAATTCTGGCCTGTCTCGTATTTTAGGTCAGACTCTTCAGGGATAACGCGATGTATGCACGCCCATGTTATTTGAAAGAGATATGTATACATGCATTCCTATGCTAATAACGAAACTTCAGATAGTCTATCACACACGGTATCGCACATATTTTACGTTAAATCTAATTTACCACAATCGAAATTAAAGAGAAATAAAATACGGATCATTTCGTATTCGGATTTTCGACGATACAAATTGTGTTTTAATTACAGAATCTTTGCATGAATTATATCTGTAATTGTCAATTAATGGGGAAAAGTTTGGTGCACGAAAAATGAAAAACATATGGAAAAGCTCGGACAAAACGAGCTGTAAGTAAGCCCTGCAGAAATAGAAAGAATCGATTAGCATCTAACATTGGATAGAGTATCTCGCGACACGGTCTCGACCTCTTTCCCCCGTTTAATCGGTCGTCGCTATTCTCGCTGATTAGCCGGATCTCATGTTAATTAGACGCGAGAAGAATTGCACGGACGACTGGCAATTATTATTTACGTGCGTCGCTCTTTTTCACGCTCTCGCGTGCTAGCTGCTCGGGCCGCCGGCGCTGCTGCCTCCGTTTCGAAATTTACTTCGCGCAATTACCCATGGGTCTGTTCCTGAAATATCGCGTTCTCCACCACGTTTTGCTTTTAATTTCGTGCCGGGCCTCCGCCGCCTCCGCTGCCGCAGCCGCCGCCGCACCGCCGCACCGCCGCTGCCGCCGCCCGCGTTAGCGCGCGGTTATCCTTGGAGGGCGATATTCATTTTATTAAGCGCGCGTGCGCCGGGCGTCGCGACGTGCAAGGGGGAAAAAAAAGCGAGGGAGAAAGAATGGGGAAACGAGAGAAAAGAGGAGGAAAATTTAAACGCGTGTGGGAGCCTCTTTTTTGTGGATGCCTCCTATTGCCTTTGCGAGCCCGTTATTTTATCGTCCGACGTTCAAATTCGCGTGTCCGTAATTCGCACGTTATATACCTTACGTATAATCTCGGATGGCCCGCGGTCGTGTACTGACTGATTCGCGATCGAAGATATCGCGGCATCGCGCTCTCGAGGAACCGCTCTCTGAACCGTCTAGATAAAGCACCGCCGCTGCAATTAAATCTCGAGTAACACCGGCCGGAGTTTTTTTGAGCGCAAAGTTTGAGTATCGTTAATTGGCAAACGCCGTAGAGTTTGCTGTGCTATCGTAGACCGCGTGTATATCTTCTAAATACCTTTCTCCCTTCTGGGTTACTCGCGAATACCCGCGAGGATTCGCGCGCGCGTTACGATAAAGTTTCGTGTGCTTCGAAACCAATTTAAGAGGCGAAACTTATACGATAATATCGGCCGAAACTCATTCGGAGAGTGTCAAGGCCATTTTTTCACCATCGAATCCATTACACGCTTTCCCGACACACGAGGAACTTGTTCAAAAATACCGCACGTTTACGTAACGTCACCCAAATGAGTCGCCCGGTTATCAATTTTAATTGTCGCGTATAATATGTTCCTGCACAATTTCGAGAGCAGATGACAATTCTGAAAACATAATAAGGTAGTGTAGTTAAATATTTTCATTTTAAAGTTACTGTTTAGGCGATTACAATTTCGAGGATTGCATTGATATTTCGAAATTATCGTCGACTGCCGAAACTGAACTTGCACAATTTTAAATAAATGGGATTATTTGATTGCGCGTTCTGCATAAAACTATATTATAACCTTTAAAGGTTACAGCTGCTTTGAAGTGATATGCAAATATATCTAAAAATATATCCATGGTTGCGTGTAATGCACTTTGCGATATGCTTATGCACTGATAATATTTACAGACGTCATCGCGCTTGGCTTTTTTCCGGAATAACGATAAGCAAGCGCAATGGTAGAGCGGGAGTATGAAAAATCTCGTTTTAAAGTCCGCCAGGAGCCGTACCTGTAAATTAAACTTTAATCAAAAATTCCCGCGGTGCGGGAAGAATAGCCCGACCGAGTTGCCGCTCTTGTAGTGAGCCATAGGTCCGTTGGGTATACCATGGAAAAAAAGATCCGCGGCCGTGGCCCGCTCAGCTCCCGCGGCATCTTTATCGAAATCGAATTTCAGAATCGGGGACGATGTCCGTAGACACGCGCGCGTCGCAAATTATTTTCACTTGCGAGATTAGAAATAGGTTTCCCAGATCGCGATATCAGTAATATACGGGTTAACGTCGCTCCAAATTACCGCGCGGTTGGTCGATTAATTCCATTTTCTCTAATAACTACATCGAACCCACGGGCATGTCCCGGTTCGCATCCGAAATCGAATCACCGCGCGTCGGCAGTCAATCCACCGCGTCAATTTCTAAGTGATTGCGTGTCGATACGCTCGATTAGTCAACCGAAATTCGGTGACAGCTTCGCGGTGGAACGTGTCAAATCGACGACGAAAAATTTCAAGTCAATTCCGCTGTCTGGGTTTCACCCGTTCCCCCCCCCCCCCTCCCCTCCCGATTACAGCCGCATCGGGACTTAGCATCTAATCTATAATTAGTATCTCAGCAGATAACGCATATAACTTTGTACATATATCATATAAATAGTACATGTAATTTTACATGAAAAGCTATTTTCGTCTGAATCTTGCAAAACACGGTTCTAAATCAGTTCTCCCGTTCTATAATTACATTTAATAGGTCACATTTAACTGAAGTATTTAAGTATAATTTCAATCTAATTGATTCACAAAGCAACAAACGATACATTTTTAATCTTTTAATTAATCACAATTGCAGAGCTTAACGAGTAACTTGACGATCCGCGACGCGATAAGAAATCACCTCTCTCCATTTCACATTTTATATGGCACATTTTCATCGGGGCGGCCACCGCCGTTTTAACAGTTCGAAGAAGTTTGCGCAAACGAGTGAAATTACTTCAAATTTCCGTACGGAACGGCGGCCGGGAATAACGGAGGAACGTTGTACGCGCGCGGCGGGCGCAGCGGCGGCGTACTACGTTAATACAGATGTATGAATTACTGTCACGTACCGCGAAGGTTTTCTGTACGCGATGCGTAATTTGTACCGCTGCCTGCGCTCCGTCGTGAGATGAATAAATCATTCGCCACTTATCACGCGGAAACTTTCGAACATGCACACACAGATGCGGCACGGACGGCGGCGCACACAACGTCGCTGATCCCACACGTTGGCCGCTGCAGAGTCATATGTAATATGCGCAGTTTAGCTGCAGTTTACCTATTCCCCGAGAGCCCTTTTTCGCCCGACTTTCAAACATAGATATATGTATATACGCATATACGTGTATATGTGGACACGTACATGTATATATGGCGTGGGACGACGGTAACATCCAAACGACAATTTATCCTAGAACGCGTCTCGAACGACGTTAGATATTATTCATCTCAGAATCTCGGGACGCTTTCTCTCTCTCTCTCTCTCTCTCTCTCTCTCTCTCTCTCTCTCTCTCTCTCTCTCTCTCTCTCTCCGACCCGACGAAGATCCAAGAGGGCCGACGGGCTGCTTTTCTTCGCGAGAGATGAGAGGAAAGGACGAAGACGGATTTCCGGCGAGTCGCTTGAAGGATTAAAATCTTTTTCTGAAAGACATCGCTATAACGCGGGAGTCCCTTAAACCGCGACAAGCATTAGTTTATTTCGTATAACCCGCAATAATTCTGAAAATTTCATGATAACAGGTAATTAATGGTTAATCTTCCTGATGCGTTTGACTTTGTTGAAGAGAAATTAAAGCGGTGGTCGAGAAGATTTTCTGTTAAATGATTGTCTCAAGGGGCAAATAAACTTTCATAGTATATTTATTTGGGTAAGTAAATTTATTTAAGTAACGACTTTTAAGCTCTTTTTGCAATTGACAATAATAGAAGAAAAACAGACAAAAGTGGAATTTTCACTATATATTCAGATTATATAAACATCTGGAATATAATAAAATATAGTATCCAAATTATTTAAAATAATCATTATCCAATTACTGAAATCCAGATATTTCAATCATTTAAATAACTCGAATTTTAAGAATATCTAAAGAATTGGATTTACGATATCAAGAATTAATTGCAAAACACAATATTAAAAAATAATTAAAATTTTATATATATATATATATATATATATATATATATATATAATAAAAGAGCTATATTCCGTTCTATATTCCGATGTTTATATATTTTTATAATATCACACAGTAGAAATAAATTTATATTACAACCTTTTAGAAACGTCTTTATAGAAAATTAATTAATTTAATTTAATGATTCTCGATTTTGAAATATCAATTCGATTTGCGTGCGCAAATAGGTAATAGCTTCTTCCGGAGGCTATAACGATACTTTTCGAAGAAGCAGTCTTTCAGAGTCAGTGGAAGAAATATAGAAGAAAAGCTAAATAAATTCTAGCAACTTTAACAATCAATTTTCTGATCTAGTCACGTAACAAACAATTCAGATTCGAATTAATAAATTTGCAGAGATTGGAATAGATTTGATTTTCATTAAGATTCGACTCATTAGTTCGGATATCTAAACTTGAGTAATCGGATAATTCGGTGAATTAATTATCAGGATATCCGCATATTAGCAAATCCAGATTGTATTTATAGTTCTACTCGCTGTACGTATATATATCAATGCATAAAATATATCTGTTATACACTAGAGGAATAATAAAGATATACTGCAGTTATCGTTACAATTTATATGGCGGCGGATAACGACGAAATGTAAAATTAAAGCTAAAGGTATTCTATTCTATCCCACCTCATAAAATTACAATAGTGCAGATGGTGGACTGATAGTACACCACCTGTATTAATTAAAGACCGGGCACAAAATGGTAGCATTTGGCAAGCTAATAAATTCTAAATGCATTAAGCTTTTAGAGCTGAATTGCATTCGCGACCTGCATTAAAGCACTAATTCTGTATTAACTACCTTGTTTTCCAAAAACAAGACATAAATCGTTCTAATTGAAAAAAAAAAGAAATTAACAAAAGTAGTTGCCGGATAATAAAGTTTAATGTTAATTGTCCGACCTTGACGTTCCATTTTCTTTGACAGCCGGGTAAGCTCGTATTTATTAATACAATCCTGGGGTGGGCAGAGGGAACACGCGATTTTCGAATTCCCGGTCGCGATAAGGAAGTAAAGTGCCAAGTGTCCGCGGCACGTGGTACAGGGCGACGCCGTGACAAGTGTAAATCACGATTCCGGGGAGAGAGCTCCGCGAGAGTTCGACTTGCCTCGCTTGCCAGTAGCGAGCTGCGAAATCGACGATGCCGGGGGGGAGGGGGGAGGGCGGCGGGGGCGACGGGTGGCCCAGTAGGGTGGATGGAACGAAGAAGGGAAGGAAGGAAGGAAGGAAGGAAGGAAGGAAGGAAGAAAAAAGAGAATGCGCGGCACACGTGTGGCCCATTCGTTCCGAATCCTCCCGCCGCCGCCACTCGGTGTGGGCATCGCGCGGGGTGCCGGACGAGGCCGAAGAAGAGGGAAAAAAAAGGCGGAGGGTAGTCACGCTCCAGAGGCATTTTTCAGAAGCTGCTTGTCGGCCACCATATCCTGCCCACCCATCCCATCCTCTCCTGCCTGCCCCCCCCCCTTACCTCCCCCCCATTTCCTTCTCTCACGTCCACGAAAAAGTCGATAGTTGCGTAGACAGCATTCTCGGGTGGCGCGGTGAAGAGCCGGGTGCCAAAACGAAGGCAGGCGTCAGAAGAGACGAAAAGGAGAGGGGCGGCCCGCGGTTCTCGCGGGCCGCTGTCAGAAGTTACCATCGATTTTTCAAGTTCCCCGTGGGCACATAGGCGACTGACACAATCGGATTTTCTTCGTTCGCCGAGGCGTCACCCGGGATATTTGTCAAGAGCCCGTGAGTCTGACCATATTGCGATGCTTACTACTTGCGCCGGATAGAAATACCGCCTACTAACCCAATGAGAAATCGCTTTCTTTTATTCATAAAACTTTGCTTTGGGACATATGCGAGATTGTAATTGTTTTGAAGAGTAATCAATTATGGAACGGGGGCTTGGAAATCCCGAAATATTCACTCCATCGCGAAAACAAAATAATCCTTTTCAATCTATCTTTCTATATACGAGTACGGAATAACGGTTTTTGTCATCTTTGACATTTAGTCGGAAGTTAGATACAGATCTGACAATAATTTTAAAAATAATTTTCGGACCATCAAAATCAAAATAATTATGTAGAACACTCAAACTGGTTGATAGAATGTCAAAATTTTTTGTAGCACTATTATTATGCTTAAGCGTCCAAGAAAATTATTTTTACATGATCTAGTTAAATTTTTAACTTGAGGAAAAACGTACTTTTGCTGTATAATTATATAGGTGTAATTAAGTAACTTGTAAATAAGTGTATGTTTAACAAAAAATAGAACAAACGATGTATCTTATTTATCTAATTTCCGATTTCTTCCTTTTCTGTGTTAGATTAGTGAAATATTAACTAAACGTAGTATCTGTTGATTTCGGTCAGTTTGATCTCGACTATATGGTGAGGCAAAGTCTTTATGGGCCGAGTGCGAAAACCACGTCCATAAACGTGAAATCATTGTCGGCCGCGTGTCCGAAATTTCCGAAGTTCGAGCGTTACAGAGATACGTGTCAGAGCTATTGGGTTATTTCGCGGTAAAGCATGGCGACGCGAGACACTTGCCAAACGAGGCTATCGGCGTGGTAACGTAACCGACACTTGCATAAACAACCTGCCTGCTGCGGTACGATCGATTTCTCAAAGGCTTATCGACACGTAGAATAAATGGGGTTTTCGTGTAATTCCGTCTACAACCGAAGTCATTCCCAAATTGTATTACCACTTCTGGAATTGCGAAGTATTGGTAGATACACGTCAATTTACGAAAGGCCGCGCAAAGGCCCTCTTATAAAATTTATAATCGCTAGTAATTTGCGCAACTCTCGACCGCATTTGCACTGCGGTGAACCAACATTTAGTAATATAAAATATTAAACACAAATTCAAACAAATCCTGAAGAGCGTTAAATATTTTTAAATCATTTATACTTTCTACAAATTGCGTTAATCTTAATCATGCCACGGATGAAAAATGATAGCACGTATGCAATCGCGGCACTGATATTAATAACTTATACTTTTTAATAATCTAGTCATCGTTACGCCCGACGCTGCATTCTCCTCTATATAATAAACTTATTTTCACATAATTTGCGAGACTGCTTCTGCTTTAAGGCGCCTTCTACACCCCCTCACTATAATCGGCTTTACCGATCAACAAGCTCATTGGACAATGCCCGTTACTGAATACGTGTCAATCGATCTATGCCAGTCGGCACAAAATGCCAATCAGCACGTATACGGCTTTGTTGACTATAGCCCGGACGGGCGACAAAAGAAGCCAAGCCGAATCGCGTATTAGAAGCACAAACATCGATCAATCCTCCATACCAATCGCTATCAATTTTAATCTCTCACGTACGAGAGAGAAATTTCTGAATTTACTCTCAAAATTGTGTATTCCAGATTTAATATGTTCGTCGTTATTAAATACCAGGTTTATTAAATCCGTTAAATCCCGCTGCCAACCAACTTCGACTCTCTACGTCACAATGCTATATATCTCCGCTATACTAAACTTAATTATATAGACACGCGGCTTTACAACATGCAGGAGGCATGCGAGTTATGCTTTTAGACGTCTATGCTATATGCCAGCAATAGTCGCTGTAAGGTTTCTTCCACTTTAAAAATTCTCCGCACGGTTCAGTGACCACGTAGTGTACGGGGAGATATAGAAGCTACTCTATACCCGATTCTCCAACGTCAACACTAGGGTTGCCATTTCACGAGGTTTAAAAATCCGAGGATCGTAGCAGAGCGAAGATGGTAGATGTAGGAGAGTGCGGGAGCCGCGCGCTTCTCCCAGTGAATTTTCAAGTCAAACACAAGAAAAATTGTCAATATTTTTTGCCGCGTATCTAAGACAGACGCATGTGATATCGCAAATATTTGAAGTAAGCAAACCGTAGTTTACCGTGGTTTACCGTATACCGTTGCGCATTTCTCTTGAAATCGACAATTATCTCTTTTGTGATGTTAACACGGTGGTGCGCGGGCTTACGGGATATTTCGCACGGAAGAATTAGCTTTAAGGCCGGTTCTGAACTTCGCGAATATTATCCATTCATCAATGTTACATCGAGCAAACATGAAATATTCCCTCGCGTTAGTTCCCACAAGCATCGAATGTGGCTCCATATATCATAAGTTTAAAATATCGAACCGTTTCACTGTTCTCCAACGTATCAAGATTTTCGATGTTATCAAAGTACTGAGTACGTTTAATTCCCGTAAGAGAATTACTTTGCGTCTTATTGAAAAAAAAAAAACAATTAGATTAATCCGTAATCTAAACAAATGAACAATGGAAAAAGAAAAAAAGTGGTATAATCGATATTGAGATTAAAGCTCCTGCATAAGATGCTCTATTTCTTTAGACTCCAATTGTTTCCAGCAGTTCCCTTTTTATCTTTCGATTTTACATACACCGGGAGCGGCGGCGGGAAGGCCGGGGAAATCCGAGTTTAACGATACGGTAACGATTCGCTGTTTATAACGAGGTCCTTTCGGAGCTCGTTCTCGCGAATCAGTCGGAATGCAACACTTCCCGAACCGTAAGCGGCCGCTGCGGTTCGATAGCTGCGGGATCGATGGCCGAATAAACAGGCCGAGCGCCGCGCGCGCGGCGCGAATCGATCCGTCTCATCCCCCCATATATCGATATCGGATGCCGCGTAGCGCATTCGTTAGATTGCACCCCCGGAGCTGAGAGGGTCCGACCTGACGTAACGAGGCGTGCGAACGGCTGCACGGTGTGCCGTGCCTCTGTTCCCGTGCCGTGCAGTATCGTGTCGTACCGTGCCGTGCCGTGCCGAGCGGAACGGAGCGAAGCGCGGGCCGAAAGCCAGAGCGCGCATGTCGATGCCTCGAGCGGCAGCAGCCAATGGACTGGCTAAAATATTAAACGGGAGCAAAGACCCTGTTCTCGTACATACGCCACGTAGCCCGTAGCCACGGGTTCAATTCCTGAGCCAGTCGACTCTCCAACCCCGCCGGCTGGCGGGGGATCGAAAGTGGAAACAGACGGTCGTGGGGCCAGACTCGCCGCGCCGCGACAGTCCGGACCGGCACTACTGGCGACATCCGTAAGCTCGGGCGAGAAGAGGAGAGGGACGGTCGCGCGAGGAGGATCGGTCGGCACCGGGGGTGAGTCAAGTTTAATCGAGAATAGAAATCGAGATTTATAAACGAAATGTAGGTCGAGTAGCGTAAGATATTATTTTAGAAGATAATATTATTTCTTACCGTAAATTTAGAAGGATAAAAATAGTTCGCTCTATTCTTACTTTCTCTCTGCTTCTCTCAAGACTTTTAAAATTTATAGTAAAGTATATTTCACGAAACTTTCCCTGTCTAGACATTAGATTAATTTATTATTAATTGAATAACTTTATAGTGAAAGAAAACGCGAATTTTGTTTATATTTATACATACAATCGGACGTAATGTTCTTGTCCCCGATTTCTTTCTGTTTTTCTGCAAACGCGGATTTTTTTTGTGGCTGAAGTTATTAGTAATTACGTTAATGATACGTTTAACGCAGGTACAGTGTTGTGTAACGAACACGTGTAGCGCAAGCACACGTGATCGTCTTAAGATAATAGACGTTAAAGTTCGGTAGATTGTAATCATGCTAAATTGTCTTTTCTTATTTCCGAGTTGGATAATAGTGTTAAACTTCAATGGTTATTGTCTCGAGACAATAGTATTGCGCTCACAATACCTCTTGTTGTTACATAACGCGTATTACCTATATATATACCGAGTAACTTCTCGATTTTAAGGATTATTTGATTAATTTGATGTTGGACAAGTTCATTTTAAATATGAGACTAACATTTTTCATTTTACGTGAGAATAAGGTCCGATTACTCTATTATTACCATTGACATGGCGATCGGGAAAATTCGTCCGATAGAATTTTCAGCGGCATTGTGAATTTGGTATTTCTGGGCAGAAAGTGGTTCAACTTAATCGACTTTTAATTGACAACTTCTCAACATACTGACACAGATCGTAATGTATTACCGATTCGACTTTTGCATATTACAAACCTAGAGTAATCGAATTGAGTAGCTCCATATATAACTATACGTTCAGCGGAGTGTGCACTGAAAAAGAAGAGCAAAACATCCTGAGCGATCGCCTTTAATAACTCTACGTGAACACGCTCTAAAATAACACGGTCCGAAACGATTGAATATCGGAGCATGGAAAGGTAACGTAAGCGACGTTATGGCGTTTACTTTTTACAAAACGCAACAGCACTCGTCGTTCACATGTGGTCGACCGCAAAAAAGATCGTCACATTTTTTTTTCCACCGAGTTTCGGCACGTACTAGAGTTTCGGCATCCCGCGCGCGTCGCCGTCGCCTATTTCAGCGCAAAAATTTTGTCAGAAAAACCTTGCGCTCGTACGCGCGACACAGTCCATTTAATAGGTCATGATTTATACTGCTTTGCATGTGATCATAACGGAAAATTACGCGTGTTTGAACAGGGGACGCGGAGAACAGCGATACTTCGATGACGAAACCATTGTTCGCCGTGGTTTTTTTCGCTACGTGGGCCAAATGTTTTCAAAATACTTTTATCGAACGCGGTTATAATTCACTAAGTTTTATATCGATTCATATTTAATGTGCATACTGTATATATATACCGTTACACATTTGTGCTCTGTATCCAGAAATACAGCGAACTCACGGACTTAATAGTTGTAATATAATTTTGGGACGTCTGTCAAATCACGCGGAGAGTCGTAAATGTTTACAATTAAATTACGATTTACGGGAATATATGCAAATGTGTGTTATTGGTTCACTGAATGCCAGAGATATAAGAGATTTATATTACTTGTTTATCTATGTGAGAGACAAAAGTTATTACGTTTATATCAGTTGCACATCAGTAATGAAAACATCATTAATTATAAAATTGCGAATAAAGTTTCATTTCAGATTTTATATTATGTACGTGTCTTCTTTTTCCATGCCTATTTACTTCGACGCTTCCACGTTGATAGGGCGATGGTACACCTTTGGTGATCTGCTACGACGCCACTCGGATTGTTCCTAGAGAAATTATTATTAGTACAGAATTATACATAATGTGTTTGTATAATAGATACATTATTAGCATAATAATCGGATATAGTTGCTATCAACAAATTTTCAATATGACGATATTCAATTAATACAAAATACAACTGCTATTATATGTCAATAATTTTATTAACAATAATACCTAATAATTTTATTAGAGAGCAAATAAATTAATTCACGCAGTGTAATGATGCACGTATCGTGGGAAATATTCGTCACATATTGATTGAAAAGAAACAAAGCTGTAAAAGCGGAAAGTCCCTGAATTATCACAATTGCAACGATTCGAAAGTTTCAATGATTATCGCCATCGAACGGAATAAATTATCACTTTCGGTGATAAAAATAGTTATCTAATGAATCTAACATTCAGTAATTTTCGTGCGCGATACACCGCGATCATTAATGATGATATACCCTCTATGATTCACTAATTCAGAAGTTTGTGTCTAACGTCGAGTATCAACTCTATACCACCGTCAAGAAATATGTAGTATGACACGGTTAATTAAAGACAAGCATCGAACTCACGAAATTCGTGTTTCAGAAAAAAGTTAGAAAAATGAGTAAAAATGTCCTGTCGTGCAATATAAAGTCGGATAGCCGCAGAAAGGTCTGAGATAGGGTCGAATCTAATTTTATGTCTGCCAATCGAGCGCGACTGCTTGCCGGATATACCGAGACTGATCTAATGTGCCCGACGCAACGACCGAAAGTCGTAGAGGCCATGATACGTTTATACGACCTTTGGTAATTCAGAGTTTATAGGTCGTTCCGCGTGTGTGGCGAAAGAGATACTCCTTTCTATCGTAACAATATCGCCGCGCGTATACGCGGAAAATCGCGCGAATGCGTTTTTATTAAATCTCTCGTTCTTCGACGGCGACGAAATTTTAATTAAAAGCGCGAGGCTGGCGATCGGCGCACCGGCTCATCCGCTGATCCTTTGTACGAGTTCCTTCCCCCGCGAAGGTTCCATCGTATATTCATATCTCCGCGCGACCTCCGCGCGGGTTATTAAATCACTTAAGGTCGACGATCGCGCGTAAATTCTGAATGGGGATGTGAGCGGACTGTATATGGATCGATTATTTTTATCAACAGTACTGAATTAAAAAGCGCGACAAAGGATACGTGCGTGGATAGCGCTCAAGTTTGGAACGAGGGTTTTTTTTTTTAATATTTACTCGAGTAACGATCCGACCGCGCGATGCGTCCCATTTATGGGCGACAAATAATTTACCTCGGGCTTCAATAGCTTCTCGATGCACGACATTTTGCTGTTCATTATTTCCAGTTCCAGTTGCTCCTTGCATAGCTGTTACAACCGAAATCCGGAAAGTCAGAAATTAAAATATTTAATTAGCGAGAGTAAGCGAGCAAAATCCGAGTGGATTATCGATACCACCCACCATTTTCTTTGTTTTCTCTTGAAACACGCTCATCCGCTGTAACTGGAGATCGAAAATTATTAGATAGCGTGACACAAAGTATTAACCGTGCACTTAAAAAAATTTTTTAATAAACTCACGTGCTTGTGAATACATTTGTACGGAGGTATGACGCTAACGACGCTTTCCATTCGCGGTAATTTCTACAAATTATTGGCAATCAACATTGGTATTTTATATGTGTGGTTTAATATCACTCCAGCCTTACCTCCTCCGCTTTCTCGAACAATTCACGAAACAGTGTATCGTTCAACGTCACCATATTTAAACTCTGGCAGCAGAATAAAAATTTAAGTATTTGAAGCAGTTAATATAGTAAATTAAATTTTTGTTTCATTAAATTTTGTATTCACTTTTGATTTCCTAACATTGTTTGGTGGTCTTGTTACAAATGATTACAAATTGTTACCAAATTATCGCGCGATTTCTAATATGTTTTATAAATAAGTAAACTTAATAGATGTAAAAATAGCGGATGTAAAAATAAATAAAAACTTTTATATTTGCAAATTAATTTCAAATTCGAAATTTTGTAGCTCCCGAACGTCATTACTTCGATAAAGGTTAAAGCAAACGTTATTGCGTGGGTAGTTAAAATTCCCTTCATCAAAATTGGAGGCGAATATGGTATACTTTTTCGTGTGTATAAGAATTATATTTGTTACAACGTGGCACGTGCGCGGATACATCAGTATTCAAGCGATTGCCCCGCAAAGTTGTTTACATTTTCTTTAAGCCGGCAAGAGAGTTCGGCACTGGCAAGGTTTTCGAAAGATACGTGACTTGTTTTCTTTTGTTATACGATATATATGTATATATATAAAACAAGAGGAGTATTATCTATTCAAAACCCAACCACGCGATACGACGGGGAATATATCGATAATTCCGCGACTTCGATCGTTTATTGTGTTCCTTGATTAATTACACGTTGAAATAATATTATTACGTTGGATTTAAAGCAAACAATTAATTATAGAATCGTGTACTCGTATTGTCATGGCGTTTTAATTATTGTATCGAGTCATACGGTATCATATGCAAATTAATTGCCAGAATAATAAGCTCACTTGAATTTTCTCCGCCAAACGAAATGTTCATAGAACCTTTCATGCTTGCTATTATGAAAGTTAATTAACAGACAAGTTTTTCAAATGTGGCTAATGTAATCTAAACCCTTCGTTAATTATCTGATAAATTGTATATCTAATAAAATACAATAATTACTACATGCACACCAAAAAAGTAAAACTTATCCGTTCTCTCTCCAATTAAAATTGTTCTGTACTAAACTCACTGCTATCGAACAGACAGCCATAATTACTACGAAGATGAGCGTAACAAAAGTCACCGTTCCGCAATGAGCACTTAAATTGAAGAACCGTCGAAGATTATAATCGGCGATGAGAAATCGGTATATCTGAAACGAGAAGCACAACACAAGTTCGTGAAAAATTGAAGTCCTCGACCAGGATAACCTAATCGATCCGCATTTCTGACCAGCGAATTCAAACCGTATCCGGACGTTCGATAGTACTTGTACAGTCTGGTGTCGTCCATGATGGGGAGGGCGATAACTACCGAATAATTTGTCGAGATCGCACGATACCGCGTCGATGCTCGGGGGGGGAAACGCGGCGAAACTACCGTTCAAACGAATGTTTGACAGGAGACGGCGGCACGCATCGCGATCGATCGACAAACAACGGTAAATAGGCGAATTGCTGTGACGTTGGTCAAACAAGCAAACAATCATACAGTTCGATATTCTTTCGTAAGGAAGAAAGATGTAAAAAAAAGGCGCCAAGAATGTATGCACTCGAAAAATAATTGTTGTGCTAAACTACTTTTAAAAAATAAGTAGTAGTATCTCTAATTCTATTAAAAAAAAATAAAGATATTAGAAAATTGTTAATTTGACATTAAATTAGTATATTCAGCAATTTGGAGATAAAAATGGAATTTGTGTTCAAACAAATTTGTACATTAAATTACTAATTAACGATATTTCCTTTTTTTTTTCCTTATAAAAAATAAACCACAAGAATTCGGCCTTCCATATTTTATGCGCCATCATGCGACGAACCTATCGAGCATCGATTAACAACTTGACGCACCTCAGTATAATTAATTTTCATACTCATTCACCATTGGGTAATATCGTTCCACTTTCTTGCATTTCTCCCTACCTCTTCAGTATTTACATGAGAGCCACATACCCTCCCCTCATCGCGTTTTGAAGTTCGAGCATAGTTCGTGTCAGTCGCGTTCGTTACGTGTCATTAGGATCCTCGTGAAAGGTTTGTTTAGTTTTGCGTGCGCCACCGATATTCTTCCCGCGCCGAAGTTTCCTGACATAATTTATAACCCGCGGCATTTGCCTGCGTGTATTGTAACTCGGAATGCATTATTGAGTTATAAAAGCTCGGTGTTAGATGGAGGAGCATTATCCATTCAGCTTCCTACTGCTTTGATTGCGTCAAAATTGAATTTACGCGGAAATATTTAATAACACAGAATGTAGACAAATATCGCGCCTGAATTGAAATTAATGTAGCAATGAATTATTAATACTTATATTTTTAATATATTCAAAAGTTACTTATATAATTAAATGCGAAATTAAAGTAAGAGGATAAGATATTAATTGAATCGTAGCGATAATACTATTTTGATTTTTTTTAACGTGTTAGACGAATCAAATAAATATTCTTGTTTATGAAACCGATTATGTAGTACAAATACAGACATAAACAACGAGATTAATTCTGGATAATACAAGTAATAATAGAATAAAGCATAAGTATTGCGAGTAAACATCGAATGAAATGATAAAAATAACGTATTATTTTATTAAATCATTTTTTCCATAACGTTTGTTGTACCAGATATGTCTATCAATTGTCACTGTTATTATTACAGCGAGCAAAATATTGCGAGTCTTTATAAATTTAAATATTTTGACATCAAAATAAAATATTTAATATGTTTAATCAAAATAAGATTTATTTCTAGATTCTAGAAATTGATAAAAATTTATCTTACATTATTTCGGATGTTTTATTATATTTGTTATTTTGTTCAGAGTAGACAAACAGTTTTTTCTTGCATAAAATACTGCTATACTATTTTCATTTTCAGTCGAAATTTCGTGTTTTTTTTTCCTTTCTCCTAACTGGACCACGGATATCGCATGTGCAAAAGAAGAAGGGAAAGAAAATACGAGGGGTAGGAGAATGAGAAGTACGTGAAAAAATATGTAATTAAAATCCAACGTTGTGAGTGAGATGCATCTCGAGCGCGGGCGTAGAAATCAGAGCGAGGAGACGAGAAAATTATCCAAGATAGACGATGGGAAATAGGATAGAGAAAGACTAGTGTGTGTGAAAAAAGATTACGATTACGTGGAGATAGGAGAGAGAGAGAGAGAGAGAGAGAGAGAGAGAGAGAGAGCGAATAAAAGAGGTTTAAAAAAAGAGTGCGACAAGTGGTCGTGCCGAAAAAAGGCAAGCTCCGTTAGAGCAGACGATGACAAACTGAAAAAACTGGAAGACACTTTTATGAAGTTTATACAAATAATTAATAAAAGATAGAATAAAATAAAATATTCTCCATTTTGCACTCGTTCAATATACTATCTAATGTTAAATTATTATGAATACTAAAAGAGATGTATACATAGCTGTATTTAAATCAAAAACTTCTAGAAAAATTAAGGAATTTTTCATTGAATGTGGCAAATTTATTACATAAAAGGTAACGATAAATGCACGACATTTAGAATATTTGACGTACTTTGTATATAAAACATGCATACGACTGCATTTATAAATCCCAATTCCATTTTATTAATAGTGCGCACGTTCTAAAACAAGCCGATGGGAGAACATTAATACTCTTTAATTTATCGAAATACGATAGCAGTCGATAAATAATAAAAAAGACTTGGCACTTCGTCGGAGACAATCTGAATTTTTTTCAACGTTAGCGATATATATATATATATATATATATATATATATATATATATATTAAAAGACAAATCCTTTAAGAGATAAATCTTGAAATAAAGAATTAGAAAAAGATCACGTTTTTTAATCAAATGTCTTTTTTTTTAATGTTGAAAATATTGACAAAATCTTTTTATATTGCACCACGTATTTAATTTCAGTCTCAAAGAAAGGTGATTTCTTGTTAAAAAAATATATATCTGATGAAGATTTCACTCGACGAGCTAAAGATACGCGCAGCCACTTGGGGCTTAACCCTGATAGACGTGATTCGACTTGCCCCGGTGAATCCTGATTCTATCGCGGGTATATACACGCCTGATCCCGAGGCCTATGACGTCTTCACCGGATTGTTGAATCCTCTGTTGGCTCGAGGAGGTATTACGCTGGTTTTAGGACTGATGATGTTCATTCCGACCTGGATTGGGACGAGCCAGAAAAACTGAGTAATCTTTATCCCTGAGGAGAACACGTAGCCTTGATGTGGATTCGTTGCGTAAAGTCGATCGAGGGTTATCCATTCAATTTTGCCACGAGCGAAATTCACTATCGCGCAAGCTATACAATAGAAGACAACGGTAGATTTACGAGCGGCTTAAACGGATTCTCTGAGCTTTTTGGTTGTTTATCAAATCGTTGTGCCAGAGTACATAATCATATATCTTTTCAAATTTTGTAATTTCTAATAAAGGAGAGCGTTCGGCAAAAAGAAGAAATCTCACCGTTCTATAAGAACTTGTAAATAAAATTCTCTTGTGCTCGACAGAACTCTATTCTGTCCGTCGAACTGATATAAAGCTATTAGACAAAAGCAAAGGAGGTCGTTGCACTTAGGGCTTCTGAAGCACTAAATCCGCCAGTGGTAGAGAGAGCGCGCGCGCGCGATTTATCCCAAGAAAATGATTTCTGCAATTAGTTTTGTATCGCTTAGCGGCATGGCGAAGGAGAATTAAAGCTGCCGTAAGAGTGAAGCTGCAAGATAGCTTTTATAACACGATTATCCTGTACCTCCAGGTACAGGAAACTTTAATCTCGTTAAAGGACCAGCGTCAAAGGGACCTATTACACGCTCGGAGCATTAGACAAACAGATCCGGCAACAATTACTGAATGATCATTTCCTGTTCGAGGGAGACTAACGGATTTCTAAAAGCGGCGAACGCTAACTGAGTTTTGGCCAAGGGGTAAGTTCCCTATAATGCAATAATGTACAACTAATACCAATAGCGTTTGTACTTTCTTATTCGTCTACGCTTGAAATTCGTTTCGACGCGCACACTTGACAGTGGCAAGCTTAAGATCAGATTGAACTAAAATTATCTAACGCCTCGTATCTTATTTACGGATAGAGAAATCGGACGGTGCCTCGAATGAATTCCATTTACACGTTGACTGCGCGCTAAGAGCCAACTTGGACGACTAATATTATACGGGGGTCAAACTTCGATCCGACCTCCTCCCCCGTACTTGCTTTCGTTAAAACATTCAATTACAATGTCTTAAGTTCCTTCAGCCTACTCGAAAACATTAATCCCACGGTAAGCCATACCACCCCAAATCGAGGATTTATGTTGAAACGAAGATTAAACCAAAACTTCGCCAAGATTAAAGCAAGTTCTATAAGGGAATAAGCAAAACGATTACGCGCGCGTGGATCGGCCAACGTTCTGACCCCGCAAACCGTAACATGCATTTTTAAGCAGTTTCGCAATAAAGACTTTTATATCCACGTCTTATTATACCGTACTTTAAATAATCATTTAAGTTACAAATCCGCCGCGATGTTCGTGTAAACAATGTGCTCTACGATATATAATGTCTTACGTATATACGTTACGTGGAGCGGCAAGCAGCTGATTAAATAAATTTGCATTAATGATTTTCGTCACGATGAGGTCTCGAAGATCCCTTCGCTTCCAGGATTAGGGAGTTAAAAGGGTTAGAAGGTATTACGGGGCTTAGTGTTACGGAGCTTAGAAGGGTGTGGCGTGCAGTGCTTGAGAGTTTTCGATGGGAACCGAATGTTTCGTTGAATTTCTTTTTCCTTCCCCCCTTTTTTATGAGCCACTTCAAATTACGCGCGCTCGCGAAATGCACACAATGTGATCCGAATCATTAATTCGTTATTATGAAAAACGAGGTATAACAGAGTTTTTGGCTTTTCCTTCCCAGTCGGTTCTTTTTTTTTTCGCGATCATTTAGCCGACAGATTTTTAAAATAGACGCAACGGAGTAATCCAAGTTACGTTTAAAAGATTTTAAATGGAAGAGAAAACGAATTATTACGTCAATTTAAAAAAAAAAACATTTTATTTTTCATCGCCTGCCAAACAAAGAGTCTCAGCCCTTTCCCACGTTTACGCAGAGCGCATCTCTGCAGTTATGCTTAATTAACAGCGTCATATATAACTCTGTTGAGTTTTCCCCCTCGTCCCCCCCCCCTCTCATTTGACATTGCCGCTAATATTAATTAAATGTGCAATGTACAGAAATATGATTTGCCATAGGACAAATTTAATTGCGTGTTTTGTTTCGCCCATCTATCGCATATATCTCGCTTCGTTCCTTTTTTTTTTTTATCCATTTGTTGCATGCACTCGACGGAGATTACCGCGACTGTCTGCTTGTTATCCACGGGATAATCAGAATCGTAGCCGGATCCATTTTCCCTTTTAATAAAAGGATTCGCTCGACCGCTCAAATCAATACGGACTGGACTTTGAATACACTAATAGATTAAAGTGCATCGCGCTCTCCGCTTATGCTCACTCGTATATTAGACTTTTCACTTTTCATATCTGCATGCACTTCACGAGATATTATCGTATCGCTAATTTAATTTCAAAAGCACTTATTCCGAACTAATACCGACCTTGGACTTCATTCAACTTCGATTTTACATTCGTAAAATTGAATTTAATAGTACTTGCAGTTTATTAATAGGATTACGAAAAAGAAACATAAATTGCAAAATCTAAATGAGATTTCCGTAAAATATAAACGAGATTAAAGAAAAGTAAAGCAGATTTATTCTTAAGACACACACTTGCGCGATATTTTGAAATAAAGTTCATAGTTTATGTCGCGTTTCCGAGCACATCGAGTAATTATAAACACGCACACACGCAAAAAAAAAAAAAAATCATTCAAATTAAAATGTAAGAGGGCGAGGGAACTTTCTAACTTTCTGAGCACGTGTTCGCAATATAATGTCCCTTGACACAAAATACGACAATCCCGATTAAAGGTTAAACGGAATTGCCTCCTTGCGACCTATCCATTATCTCTTCCGTACTACAAAGAACTTAGTGTAATATTTATAAGTACACACGTACACGCACAATCACAACGAGAACTATCGACAAAAATACTTAAGACAACAGGATGTAACAGAAGACCTTTCGCGATTAAAGAGAGACCCCGGCTTCCCGGTTGAAAGTTCAAGGCATATAAAACTACCGCGCGCGCTTGTATCACCGCCCGTATCTCTCCTCCGTAGGTACGGGGATATTTTTTTAACGAGGAGAAAACTTTCCTTGTCTGGTGCAACGAGGAGGATCACATGCGTCTGATATCGATGGAACGAGACGGTAACCTCTCGCGGCGATATACGAGAGACTCGTTAAAGTGGTCTAAGAAATCGAGAAGAAATTGGAATTCTCCTGCGGCGCCGGGAGACTCGGCTTCCTTACATTCTGTCCTACGAATCTTGGCACAGCCATCCGGGCCTCCGTGCACGTTCGCCTGCCAAAATTGAGCGCGGATTATCAACGATCCGAGAAGAGATCGGCCGCGCACGGTCTTCAGGTGAGAACGGCGATATTATATGGATAGAGTTCAATCATACTTGATCAGACGAACGAATATTATAGTTATTCGATAGGTATATAGAGAAGTGATTGCGAATAACCACCTATATATAGTTGTGTAGCAACGTTTCATGACATCTAATCTTTTCGAAAATTATATTTTAAGTAGATATATTTTTTGTGTGGATATTCATATTATAAACATTATAAACATTATAAACTTATTTGGGAAGAATATAAGTACTTTTTTTAATTCCTTGAATGTTAAGTTTCTAGTAAAATCCCAGTTTTTTGTGTGCTTAATAATAAGATTATTTATAATCATAAATAATTTTTGATTTTTAATAAATATAATTAACTAGCTATAAAGAACGATTTGTATTTATAGATTATATAATTAATCGGGTTACTTAGTGTTTTAAAGCCTGTTTTATAAATAGAGATAGTATTTAAAGGAGATATCATTATTTACATTTAATAGTTTACAATCTTCAAATTTTTTTAATAATAATTCAATTATTTCTTCAATAAAGTTTTCTTTTTTTTTAATAAGATTCAGTTTTAATTATTTCGAATTTGCACGCATACTATGAATAGTATTTAATCGCATTTCAATGCTCGATTATTGTCATGAATTTTTTTTATTGGATATCGAAAAATTTTGTTAAAAGTTATCATCTGATTCGGATTCGGACAATTATAGAATAACAAAAATTCCATAAAAAGATACACAAAAATGCAATAGATAAAAATGTGTAGAAAATAAATTTTTAAATGTATGAATACATAAAAATAATAAAGATATTAATTAACTTGCAAAGGAATATGAAAATTTCATAAATATACATAAACCTTGCATAAACATAATGGCTTCATAAATATTAAATACATAAATAAATATCATGATGAAAAGTATTAGATTAAATAGAAGATACAAGAAAGTCAATTTTGTATACTTGGATTGCATTTGCGGACCAAGTATGTAGAAAATTATTTTATAACAATAATTAATTAAAGCTTCGCGACGCGACGCGCAAAATGATAATCTCAACAGTACACGATCGTTTTTATTTTTTCTATCGGAAATCAGTGCAACTATTGCAAATAATTACTACGCATGCAAATTTAACCTGTTTTTAGCTACACTTTGCACTCTGTTATTATATACATTGTACATATATAAATCTATATGTACGACTATTATAAGAAAGTTTAATATTTTTAAAATTATAGAATTTATATGTAATATTCTCGTAGAAATATATACTTAAATGTGCCCATACATATTAAAAATTTCATATATAATATTCCGATTTTTATTGTTATAAAAGAGTCATTCGAAGGAAAGAAAACAATTATTTTGTAGAAACGATAAAAAAAGATCTACTAATATTTAATCATTTGATAATAAAAACAGGTTAATAACAGCAATATACAATACATCTCGATCACTTTCAACCTGATAACCTCTTTCATCTACAAGCCCATTAAAAATTTCCTCTTATATTTCTACTTCAGAAATACAATAATTATATAAAATATTAAATTAGAGATTGCTATCTTTAAGTGTACAGAAAGTAGATCACAAATATCGTTCGATAAAATATTAAATTAATTTTTAGAAAGAATGCGATTAACTATGCAATTGCTGCGCTAACTACTTAAACTATTATTACTCTTGATGATTTAATTATTTTATTTTAAATAATCGATTAATTAATTTTCTTGATTACAAATTTAATTATGCGAAATCAAGAGAATAATAATATGTAAACTGTAACAAAGTGCATAAAAATGTAGCTAAAATAACAAGTTAATGTAAAATTTATAATTGAAATTCAGCACTCATCATTTCGCGACGTCCTTCGATGCATCTTCCGCTGCAGTACCCCGGGAGTGGTTCGCGAGCCTTCCTGCGTCGTCCCTCATTGATTGCACTTCACATAATCCACTTGCAAAATTGCGATTTCATCTAATTTTACAAATCACTTATTTGCAAATATGCGAATAATTAGCAAGTATTTATCATAAGATAAATTGTCCGATTAAAGAATTCTATAAGTCTCCAACAAACTTTACTTTACAGATCACTTCGCTTCATACACACTGCATTTGCGACACGAAATCTACAATTTAATTTACAAATTTATCTACGGAATTTATAATGCAAATTGCAATTTACATTGCAATTATAAATTTTTTAGTGTATAATTTGTTGTAAAGTGTTTATAAATTAAATTCTAATCATATTCATCGAAAAACAAAAATTCGCGATTTTTATTAATATAAATTTCATTTACATTTATTACTTCGCAATATATTTGAAAAGATTGCATTGCCTCGCTAGAACGACGAATTAAAAATTCACGAGATTTTTTTAAGCTTATGAAATTCAAATATAAATAAGGATAATAAAGAAGTGGTCTGTGCTAAAAATTGATCCATCCAAAGTGGATAAGTGATATAAGTCAACGATAATAAGGAATATCGATCACAAGAAAACTTTACTGGTAAAATTTAGCCAAATATATATTTTAGAGAAACAAATTGCAAACGTACACGTACAAAGCAATCGGTAAAATTTTTTACTATATTCTATCAAATATTTGTTCTTATATAATATCTGTTATAAATCAAATCGAGTGTTACAATAAAATACACATAATAGTTTTATTATAAACATTTCTATTGCAAATATTTTTATTCTCGAAAACAGAGAGAAATATGATTTATATTCCTTTATTCGCTACTTTTTATTAAAAGATTTACATGCACGCAAAAATCTAATTTGTAAAAATGTGGGTTGCACTGATTTCAGAAATAGCGATTTCGACGGAAGAGACCATCACCAGTACCCTAAATTTTACTCACGTCTATCCATTTCAGGACCGGCCACTCCGATTCTCGCATCCGATTCTGAAACAAAAACATAACATTGTCGATTAGATATAAATTAAATAAATTTAATAAATATGTTAAGATTTCCACTTACAATAATTCAAGTATAATTTTTATGTATATAGTGTCTCAAATTATGCCATCCATTTAAAAACGGGGAAAGTGATTTTGATCAAAAATCCCAAAAATTTTGATAAATAAATCGGGCTCTATCGAATGGTGATATTTTCACTTCCAGTTCCGAACAGAAATGGACTATTCAGGCCGGAAGTCGATTTTTTTAAACTAGAAGATGGTATTTTTTATTGCAGATTCGGGAAACAGCCCATTTCCATTTAGAACCAGAAGTTGAAAATATCATCATTCGATAAAGCGTACCCGATTTATTTAGTAAAATTTTTTGGATTTTTTACAAAAACCATGCTTCCGTCGTTTCTGAATAAATGGCATAGATGGTCTGAAACATCCTGTATAAAATATTTTTGTTGTAAAATATGTTAAATAAATAAGAGTCAAGAGAAATATCTATTATTTTATATGTAATATATTTAAAATATATATATATAGTTCTTCATAAAAATAACTGATAATTCTTGAATTTAATGTATATATGTATATGCTTTATTTGATATTTCATACATTACGTACATTAAATATTAAATTTTTGTATTGATTTAATTGTAAAAAGAATATATTAAAAATTATTAAAAATAAACGTAATAAACTTAAAATCTACCTTCGAGCCGATCCAGCTTGGCCCGAACCGGATCCTCCGGTAGTTGGCAAATCTACAGAAAGTGTCTGTATTTGCATCTAAAACAATAAATAATCATATTAATTAAAATTTTTGATTTAATAAAGTGCCTGTTAGAATTAAGCATTACAACGTGATGTTATTAAATATTTTTATTATTTTATACATATATTATTAAAGAATAGTAATAAAGATGCAGCATTTATTTGATTACAATATTCGATTCCGATTTGATTGCGATATTTCCGATCAACTCTTTGCCTTCTTCGATAATGTATAGAGAACTTAAAATTATTTCTTGATAGCGTTGAGCTTAAAATAATTCTTTTGCAAAATTCATTCAGAGATTACGCATCCAGTGGTTAACGTGATTCATTACACAACTTCCATTTCCCAATCGGAAATGTGGCAAACTTTTTAAAACCGATTAAAAGATTCATATCAACCGAACGTCACAACGTTACGCCGTAATACATCGTTATACGAGATGCGATAAAAGGACAGCATCGGCAGCTGTATTGTAATTAAATCGTAATATCGTCTCTAGTGTGTTAACGTGCAACGTGTCGTTGTAACGGGATACGATAAAGAGATAGAATTTAGTTAGGGAATCGCGTTACCACAGCATTTCAGCGCGTCACATATTATCGTGCATATACACGCAAGTGCGCGTATTGTACCGCCGTATATATTTCTCATGCTCGCTCGCTCGGAGAGAGCGCGCGTTTAACGTAAACAACGTACGTCTACGACTCGCGCTTTTGACCTCTGCGCAACTTTAACCGAACGCACGTGCTTGCGACGTACGGCGGGAACGCACCCCGTCCGCCTCGTCTGACTGATCGTGATTTGGATTCGGAATTAATTGACATTACGGCCGAGCCTAATTCGCCACGCGCAAACTCCCTTCCCCCCCCCCATCTCTTCTCACGCAACGCGGTGCGCGAAGAATGGGATACCGTACGCACAATTAATACACAATTAATTTATGCATATCAAATATATCGATTGATTACTCAATGCAGATAATATATCCAAATGTAAATTGATCCTGAACAATACCAATTTATTCTAGATACGTTTATCGGCACTATATTACACGAGAATTTTATTTGGAAATTCATCATTACGTATATAAGTCAAATAGTTTAATATACTTAATTATTTAATTCTTCGAAATAGCGAAAGAGAGAAAATTCTTATTGTATAACTTGTAATATTATAATGTACCTACAAGAATGGTTGTTTATACAAAAAAAACGCGAACAGAATGATTGATAAAATATTACATTCCATTAATTATCACGTACGTACGATATCGTATATCGGATTGTTAAAGTGTTATTTAAAAAAAAAATAAATTAATTTGTTAACTGCATTTTAATATTGATGTATTATGAAATAATATAAACGTGTTTATTAAATTATTTTATTTGATTCTATAACGTATAATTCTACAGCGCTAATTTTAACGAACCCGCGCATTGTGCGCGGATTCGTTAAAATTACATAATACAATATTATATTAATTCTCTTATAACGTGGAAACTATTCGTGAGAAATACTCAAATTATATTGCAGTTAAATAGCGTCGCGATATAAAAAAAAAAGAGTTAGGAATGTTTCAAATGTCGAGCAAACATTGGAATAATGCCCGTTATACGATATGACTGTTTACACGGTAAATGAATATCTCGTAACGAATGTAACGTCGCCACCGAAAGCTGCGATCGATCGAATTGTTTCTCGCGTATTTGTCTCCCTTTTAAAATAAAGCAGTTAACTGAGAGATACGGTCTTTTACGGCGACTGGAGACTTCTGAAATGATAATTGAGCTCCTTTATTTTCACATCATATTTTTTTTTACGGCACGCTATCTTCTCCGCGTTGCGCAGCACGCCTATCGCTAACTCGCGAATTTACTGCGAAATTAAAATGGCTCGTCGTTACATTCTTTTTTAAAAAATTCCCACGTTACTTACATACATTTATCACGTACGGAGCTTTTTCATGCTCACCCATAGAAGACCCACGCGATACCATTCGCCGTTTCGCTGACATCGAATCCAATCACTCTTCCTGATGGACTTAGGATCCGAATATTTCAAAAAGCGAAGTTGGCACACTTCTCTCTCCCCCTCCTTGCGTATTCTTTTCTTTTCCCTTCGCTTTCATCCTTTTTGCTCGTCTGCGTCACATTCACTTGTACCACTCCGATCATCGCTATCAGTAGTAATAGTCTTCTTCCTTTCACTCCGGGCTGACGTTGAAATTCCTTTCCGCTGTTCGAACTACTTTATCTCTCGTCGCGCGCTCTGGCTCCTTGATATTTTTCCTCTTTACTCCGGACGAGTATTTTCGGGAGAAATCAGAAGTAATGCTTCACGTTGTAGCCTGTTTTTACCGGGCACCTTTTCCATCTTCGCGGAGACTTCAAGGTAACTCGTAGAATGATGCAGGAAGGCATAGTCGCGGCTTCCGCGGCGGTATATAGGAAGCCTCAGTAAAAATTCATCAGCTCGAACAACGTTTGCGTCAAAGGGATAAATTCCACGAAACAGAAAGGCCCCTCTCTCTTTCTCTCTCTCCCTCCCTCAACATTAATCGAAACGGCTGTTTCGTGAACCAAACGATTTTGAATGCCTCCCTGAATCTCGCTCTTTCCGCGACCGAAGCCATCTCGAGCCTCTCTCTGTAACAACATTTTCGGAAGCACAACGTGAGAAACGTGACCTATCGGCAAATCCTGAGCCATCCTGCTCGGAGTTCAATATCGAGCGTGGCCAACGTGCGAGCGAACATTCGAATAACCGCGAGCACGGACGCGGCGATCTCGGATACGGCCGCTCGATATCCGAACTCCGCTGCAGGCCAGCTTCGTCGCGTCGTCGCGGCACGAGCGCGTGAATCAGCGGAACACGAATTTATATTGATTTGAACGTAGATCGCAAGGGTCGCGTCGATTTTTCTACGCAAAATGCACCGACGGTGCTTTTCTCGCAATGAACCTTCGGACTCTCGAGGCCTTTAAATAATCGACGTGATATATCGAGCGATCGCGCGGTCCAATTATATAACGTGTGCGGCAAGCTGAGATCTAACCTCCAGTCTTCCACCGTCATCCCTTCGAGATCCGAGGAAAGTTTCGAAGTTATACTTCGAATGGGGATCGTGTGGATATTATTATGCTCTGGAGCGCGTCGAACGCTTTTCGTTTACGCCTAACCGACCGACACGTGGCCGCGCGTCTTTGTTTACCGCGAATTATTTATAGCGCGACGCTATACGCGACATATTATCGCCCACGCTAACGACGCGCGCGACGCCGCACTCGCGCGGCGGCGTCACGACTCGAGCCGGCAGGGCCGAATGCCGCGGTGGGGAGTCAGGGGGGGATCGCGGGGTCCCGCGATTATTAGGGCTCCTGCACCCTGGACGCGGGAACGCTTGCCGCGCAGGAGAGCCCTTACCCTTCGAACCGCGGTCGCGATAACGTATCTCGAGACGCAAACGCACCCCACCCCTCCCCCCCCCCCGCCCCTGCGAACAGTCCGCGCGATTTCGCGATTTCGACGCTTGCATACCTGCACTCAAGGCGGTGTCTCCATCGAAGTATATTTGCCTCGCGCGCCGCGCGACACGCTCATTAGCTAGTTTGACACACGAAATCGACGCGACGAAACTTAGAAATTGCCGCCTCCTCGCGATGTTTAACAGGCCGGGTAATCGTTTCCGCAACGAGACTCTGTATACGTGTACTCTGTATACGTGTATTTCGCGTCGCGAATCTGCATCTCTCGCTCTCGATACAGACGTTTAGATAGACGTTTAAGACTTAAATAGGCAGAATGTATAATTTGCCCTTCGTTTCCGTTTCGAGAGTAATACGCGAATCATCCAAATAGTTTCATTTACGTGGCAGGTATATCGACTGTTTGTTCGTAACACACATTACATGAATATATATTAATTAATTATATTATACGTATATTATACATATATGTATATAATCAAGAGACACGGCTATATAGTGGCTCGGCGCTAAAGAGGCCGCGGTATATTATAACGTGGATATAACATATCCGAATTGTGTAGGTATACTCACTTTCGAATCGCGATCGGATAAGCCTCGGTCGTTAACTTGACTCGCGTCGTACCTCAGCGTAAAGTTGCCGAGACGACGGTACGTCCAATCGAATTTGTCCAATCGTATAGATGTAGCCTCGCGGGCGGGAGAGGATCCGACGTCGAATCGGTCGACGCCATTCGTTCAGTAAGTGGAATCGATTTCAACATTTCCTACAATACTCATTGATCACGTGGCGCGTTTCGATGTTACGAACATTTGTATCGTATCGCCGATCATATTACGAATTCGCAACGGACGCGTGCATCTTGCGATTCTTGTGGCGTTCGAAAATCGCGCGGCGGAGTGACGATCACACTTTCAAACGAGTATTTTGCTTTAACTTTAAACTCGCATTATAACACGCGCGCGAGAGAGAGAGAGAGAGAGAGAGAGAGAGAGAGAGACGCTCGGAAATGTGAACGAATCATTTTAAAGAGCGAGAAACGCACGAATGTGCAGTCGGGGAGCAACAAGTGCAGCACCGTCGCGATCGCGGCGCGACGATAGTAGCCGCAACGCGTAAAGTTGGCCGCAATGTTTTCAAAATCCCTTGATTGGCCCGCTCGTCCTCTAACCTGTGGGCTGCGTTGCGGACGGCGGACGCCGAAACGAAACGATAACCTCGTACTTCGGGAGTCGCGACCGTTCCTCTCGCCTTGCTCTTCCGGCCTCCGTGACGGCGATAAGGTGCATGCGAATATGCGATCGCTATACCGTGCAAAGCACCGCGCGATTGTCGTGTGTGCGGGGGTCGTTAGTACCGGCGCGCGTGTGCGCGATCGAGCAGTTACTTAACCTTGTTTTCGCGAATGAGTTGTGTATATGTGTGTGTGCCATGAAGATGACGACGAGTGGAGCAGGGGAAGCGGAGGCCCGGGAGGATGGCATCAGGCGACGGCGGAGCAACTGTAAGGTAAGTTATTCGAAGATTACTTATTTCTTATTATTTAATGAATTAATCGACTATCTCCACGATTGCTGTTTGCGTACCGATGCGCTATTTCGCATCGTCGCGTAACGTAAACACGAAAAATATTTTTGATTTTTTTTTTGTTTTGTGCTCCACGACTTTCAGAAATCAATCTCAGATCTCAGAACAGAGAGAGTTGACCAATTGCGCTATTCAAATGCGTTTCAATTCTCTCTAGAGTATCTCGAATCGATTTCTAACATGCGTGGACATAAAACTTTATTGGAAGATATTTGATTAATTAATATTTATTATGTACAGAAGGTATTTCTAATCTGCTTAAGTTCAATTTATATGAAAATCAAGTAAAAATTTATATTAAAAAAATAGATTTCTACTTACTACTTGTCAATAATTATTATTTCAAGAAAAATAAAAAAATTTAGTCCGTGTAAGAATTATTTTTTGAAATATATATTTATTATTTTGAGCACTGTTGCAATGTAAATATATTTGTTTTTGTTTTGCAGTTTTAATATGTTAACTCCGCTGTTGCGCATCGTGGATCGGTGAGTCAAATTATTTTTTATTTGATGTAATGAATATTTGAAAAATATGTATATATAATAAGATATATATATATATATACAGCTATAAGTTGAAATTGAAACAAGTTGAATTAATCTTTTTAAAATGGATCTCACAGATCTACTGTTAATGTTACTGTACTGTTTGAGTCACAAATCGTGTGATCTTAATAAATCAAAAACTTAAATGGTTTCTTAAAAATTTACGAAAATATAAAATTATCTTGCTACAAAAAGCGGTAATTTTAAAATTTTTAAAAATCTCATGTTTCACGATTTATTAAAATCATATGATTTCAGTTCTTATATCTCATCGTACAATTTTCGAAGATGAATAATAATGATAAATTAATTTTCATTTTCCGATCGAAACGAAGATAAATGTAAATTTAATTAGCAGGCGTTAAATTTAGATTTAACTCGTGATATTACGATAAAATCCCCGTACGTAGTCAATTCCGTAATGCGATATATTTCCACATGTTTATCACATTTCCATAATTTATTAACTAATAATTGTTAAATCATCAGCTACTTGTTACTGACAATTTTACTCACAATTTACTCGCGTGATATCGTAATAGCGCAACGTTATATTTACTCAGATTACAATGACACTGCGTATTCAAATGCAATGTACGTTGTAATTTAGATATACCTGACATCCGATATCATTACGTAACTGATAGATGGATATACATTAACTCTCAATATTTCAGATTTTCTTAAAATGATATTTGGCTTATCTATGATACAACAGTAATCACAGCATTAAGTACAGCGATATTGTGCAGAATAACAATAGCTGACTCGCAGAGACAATGTGGACTGTAGAAGACGTACGATTCCTTATCGGCTGCTTACTTCTCACTTGCGATCTTCGGCTTGATTTGCTCAAAAATGGCAAATCCTACACCGTTCCTAAATAAAATAATATTTATCAGTGCTCACAATTAGATAGAATTTCGGAATTAATACAAAATAATATTTCTTTAATCGTATATTAATTCTTGAATTAATATACGATTAAAACATCTCGACTAATTCTATAAATATAAATATAAATTGGAATAAAAAAATATGCTTTTATACTAGAATAATTCTCTTCAGTTTGGCTTCCAATATATTTCGTGTACAAAAGAATATTTGTGGTTTCGCTGAGACACCTATAAATTTATTTACGGGATCATTTTTCGGAAACATGTTACGTGGGAAGAATGAGAACGTCTAAATTATTATCGGAACGGCCGATATGTCCTTTTCGGTAATATTAGTCCATCCATCATTCTTATGTCAGGTTCTCCGTGTTCAGAAAGGGATGAATAATCTCTACATCGTATGACAAGAGCGGTGCTGATCGTTAAAAAATGTAGCTATCGTTTTTTTTATTTTACATTCTAATAAAGCAAGATTACTCAGCATTAATTGCAGTTTCGTCATTCTGAGCACGTCAGCCGAGCTAGAGAATGAGCACGGAAAACGTTGATCCGCATTGACGGACCTTAACCTGGTTTCGTTCGGTTGACTAATGTGATCAACGCGGGGGAAGATATACGCGATAATGAAAGATAACAACTTCGTTCCCTCCGTCTTAATCACATAAACTGCAATGCAGACGTTTCTGTATATATTCGGCGAGCTGAGAGCTCAAAGTTATTAAGTGATAAGATACGCGATGATCCTTAAAATTTTCGCCTTAATTGAAATTATCGTAAGATATTTTTTACGTGAAGAATACGATGACAAAAAAATTTCCTGTTCTGATAGTACATATTTATTGAGTATTACTTCCGTTATACTTTCCGTAAGTTTTTTTTTTTCGAAACATTTTTCTGTCGAGACGTTACATAATTATCGCGCTTATCCAATAACGTATAAAAGTATATAAGGAAAGATATAAAAATACGATCGCAGAAATACGTATCGAAAGATAGATCAGCAAGTATTAACGGTGAGGGAAAGATTTCCCACTTCTGCCGACAAAGGTAATCTTCTTCACACAAAAGTGCCCCCGGCATCTGAGGCTCAGAAACACCGATAAAGATAAACGAGCTTTCGTGCTTAAGGATTAACCGAGTGGTCGCGTGTCCCGTAACGATCGATGAAGCGGCGAATCGACTCGCTTAGGTGTCCAATCGTTAAATAAGTATCGTAGTAACGAACGTGCATGGGCGGACAACGTGATGACAACGGGTGTTGAACCTCGCGCCGTTATTTGAGATTTGCAAACAAACCGTGTACGATTGTTCGCTGACACACGTATGTAGTATTAACATATATAAGGGTTATTAGGCTTTGTGAATGTTAAATCTTACGAGGTACCTCGCGCGTTTCTCCCTTGCATTTGAATATATTTACTTGACCTGCATCAACCCTCGCTGCATCAAAATATCACTATATACACGCTGCTGTCATTTGATTTGAAAAGTTATAGAAAGAATTATCCGATAGTTAGAAATCACGATGCACATTTCACATAGTAATTTCTAAAGCCTTAACTTTTTTATTACCCAATTTTTGTCAAAATCTATTTGTCTTTTTTGTTAAAAGATGTATAAGGCTTCAAGTTATCGTAAGATAGAGCTTGTACTTACTGCAGAGGGACTGGTAACGGTCGCTGGGTAGGGTCCCGAGCGGGCACAGGCCCGGTCGGCCGAGCTCGTAGAGCTGCCGGGATGCGGTGCGATCGACGGGTCCGTAATTACACACGAGTACTTCGACCCGATTCCGAAACCCGCCGGGCGTCGTCGCCGCGGTCTTGTTCAAGTCGAGCGTGTAAATCGCGCGGCCGCAACCAACGTAAATGAACGTCGCCGATGCGAGGGGAATGTAAGAGGAGAGTTGCCACGTCGCGCTGGAGTAGTTGACTAGTCTGAAAGGGACGATTATCTGGACTAAATGAAGGTGGACGGCCGGCAGCCAGCCTCGGGCCTCGAGTCCTCTCCATTGACGCGCAACTTGAATTCAAATTAGGACGGATCTCTTTATAATTTGAGATGCCTCTCGTAAAGATTCGAGAGATTAACGCACATCTTATAGATTTATCTCGAGAGAGAGAAAGAGAGAGAGAATCTTTGCGTATAAGTTTAACGAGAGAAATTATTAAGTTATTAACGAGTAGAAATTATTAAGATTTCGTTTGGTACACGTATGATAATTTTAAAAGTAGACGGGTATTGCCTCAAAAATATCATAAAACACTGTTAAATCTATAGTATCAAACTGAACCCTATTTATGTCGTTGTCACTGTTCTTACTTAATAAATAGTTTTTTTTACTAAAACAATTGAATTAAATAATTTAAAACAGTTCATATTTAACTCAAATTTGGATTAAATTCCATTGTTTTATTTAAAAATAACTATATTGTTTTAGTTAAAAATAACTATTTATTAAGTAGCAGCAGTGGCGACTTAAATAAGGTTCAGTTTGACACTATAGATTTAACAGTGTAAGCTAAATTCTTCTTCGATACTTCAGCAAAAGTCGTTCTTTCCGTGTATCACTTCGGACAGTTGAGATGCTATAAGGAAATGTATCTATGAGAATTCGTTCGTTACTCGCGCACGCTGATAAATCGTGGTATTCCATTGGATTACGTTATCTCCACTACCGGTCCGGATGTAAAAAGAGTCACGCAACTCTTGGTGATTCTTCACGAGGCACGCAATTCGACGATGCACGATATGTCCGGTGTGTTACGGCGATAAGAACGAGGACTGGTTCGAACGGCCGGGACGTAATTGCGAGTCCCGCGCAACAGCAAACAAATCGAGATTCCTCGCTGATAACGCGCGCGCGCGCGCGCGGGCG
>NW_012026894.1:3240428-3258025 GCF_000956235.1 Wasmannia auropunctata | reverse complement strand
TTTTATTTAAAAATAACTATATTGTTTTAGTTAAAAATAACTATTTATTAAGTAGAAGCAGTGGCGACTTAAATAAGGTTCAGTTTGACACTATAGATTTAACAGTGAAATTGTACCTGAATTAAAGCTGTCTCTTTATTCCTGATATTTTGGAACAATCGACATTTTTATATTTATACGCGTTTCCGTTATCAATTCAACTTAGCAAACGTATTCGGATAAAATTTCACGTAAAAAGCTGTAGATGTAAAAAAAAAAAAAAGAGAAATAGATGGCAATACGTTTTTGTACATACGTACTTTCGAGCACACTTTACAAGGTTAAAGTTCGAAGTCTGATTGTGTCGCATTTTCATGTGTTCTGTAGGAAATTGAAATCTTTTTTTTTTCTATCAGACCGAAATAATAAAAAAACGACAGAGACTCGTTCATAGCTACTGGGGGATCCGTACCGGACTATCGAGTAATTTGGACCGGTACAATAGCACTCTCGATTTCCAATTTACTGAGAGAATACGCGATTTTGATTGTTCTCGGCGACAGAAGAAGAACACCATCTGCTATTCCTCTATTTTCACCCTCTGTTTCATACAATCGGTCTTCGATCATTTTCTCTGACGGTCAAGTCGCTTCAACCCTCTTTCCCTCTTCCTTCCAGTGTCAGTAAACCTCTCGCAGTACCGGGGCTTTAAAGGGTGATCGAAACGTACTGTTGCGCCAAGAGAAACAGGTACCGCCAAGAATGCGCACGCGGGCGCGTCAGCATTAATTTAACCATCTTTGAAGAAAACGATCTCTTCTTTCTAAATTTATGTAGAGTGAATCATAGACTTTTTTTTTCTTTTTCTAGTAAATATAAAAAAGAATTAAAAACAAAATGTTCATGTTATTCAAAATGTTTTTAATATTTTAGAATTCGACGATTTACAACGAATTTTCTTTTCATCTCACTATTAATAAAACGTTATGTGAACAAAAATTTTATAAATTCTATTACACGTTCAAGAGATTTTTATATTTAAAAAAAAACTACAGGAATATATTCGAAATTTTTTTTTAGTTTAGTTTATTTTTTGAATTTTTTTATTTTTGATTCATGAAGGAATGGTAAAGAAGGAGCGTGAAAGTTTAGGCAGACCGAGATTTCTAAAACCAGCACTGTGTGTGATTCCCATGGGGGTACCGCGATCGCGAAGGCGAAAGCAGAAACGAGGGTGGGTATGTGAAATGAAATAGGGGATCGCGAAAAGGCGGGAGGGAGACGGGAAGGAAAGCGAAGAACAGAGCGGCGGCTGCAAACCTTCCCCCAAAATTCCGGGGGACCGAGTTAGTTGTGTCTACACGCCGGGTCGAACATCGGCCATTCACAAAGGGATAGTGGAGTCTCCGGGCACAAAGGAGTCGTTCCGATCAACTCGGCTCGAGCTATTGTACCTTTCTCTCGACAGCATCGCGATTCGTGCACGCGTTTACTATCGACCTAGATACACATAAGGGAAGCGTGCGTGTGCTCACGACGATTCTTTGACGCGCGATTTGCATATACAGTGTATCCCACAAATAACCAGTTGTTTTCCACTTCAAAATGGAATCTTCGACTAACATCAGAATCAATTTTTTCCTACTAATAATGTCCGGGGATCATTAATTTTTAAGTTTCACATAACTGAAAACAGCGGATTTTCCCGAAAATCCAAATGTCCAAACAGATAATGAAAATGTTCTGTAATTTTAAATGTAAGTTGATTTTAAATAAATATTCTATTTTAATAACATTTTAATTTAAAAGTTGTCAGAAGTCAACAAGTGAAAAAGATATTATTATTAAAAATTGGGAACTTGACGAATAATAATGTGATCTTTGCGTCGAGATGTGCCAAAGAGAAATTGGTCAAACGACAATTCATATGAAGGAAAGGCCATGCTTTTGGATGTGGGACATCCTGTATATTCTATATATATATATACACTGTGCACACTTTCGAGTTTTACCCGACTTCCGCGTTGTCGAAGTCCTCCACTTCATCGTACCACGATGTAATATGAAAGTGAATTCTTTCTCTACTCGTGCCATTTCCCTCGCTGTCCATGTCGAGTGCATTTACATTCTGCCACACTCCAAATCGTTCTGCAACAAGCGACTTCGTTTCAATAAGATACCCGTGTGGACCTGGACCTCGTGTAGAGCGTTTTCGCCTTGAGAACAATGAAACGCTGAAGCGAAATTGCTCAACAATTCTGTCTTATTAGCAATAAAACTTTTGGCTCGTTTAATTTTGTGCAGATATTGAAACAGTTGTAATTTCCCGAGGAGTTTCGTATTCGAGACGTTTCGGAGAATATTGCCGCCAATTGTCGCGTTCTCGTTCTTTCGAATACAAAGATTATTTTCGCGTATTTTTATCGCCGAACTTTACGAGCGTCGAATGGACTCTAAAATCCAAAAAAATCCGCAAGCTCTCGATTAGAGAATTAGAGAATCGAGACTACGGTCTTATACGTATACATGTGTAACGCTGGCATGTGTGCACGCGCGTGTATTTCGGCGGTTGTATCGGTAGAACAATTTCGCGTCTGCACGGGTTATTGGATATTGAAAAATAACGGCGCGGCGGCGGCGCGAGGGAGGGATGAAAAATGAGATATATCCGTCGGAGTTACTTGCCAACGTCTCGGCACTGATCCTTCTCGAAGAGCTTGCACTGCAACGCCCATCGACGCGCTATAACGGCGAGTTCGTCGTCCCAGATCTGTCGAAACAAATGACGCTTCAGACGCCGTCCACCATCCCCGGCGATAAATGATTAAATATCGCGCGCGTGTTCCGTCGATTTTTCTACCAATTCCATCATGGTCCGCGCGGCGGGCTGCGGCCCGGGATTACCGCGGCTCTCCTTGCCGTTCGCAATGGCAACGCGATAACGATTATGACTGTCGAGCACGGTCTCGATATCCTCCTCGTCGAGATCATCGTTCTCCATATTAATGCAGTCCACGCTCTCGCAATCGGACTGTAGGGATGAATTAACAAATTGCGAACTGAGGATGCATGTAGGTATTTTTTTGCTGCAAAGGATAGCATTCAACTTCACAAATATAAAATTAAAAAAAATGGCGAATATCTCGTGATAAAAAAAAATTAGGTTAGACATATATTGGATTTCGAAAATTTCGAATGTGTATACAGGTATGTGTTTATATGTGTATACATGTCGGCATATTTTATCATGATTGAGTACCGAACTAACAAAGTCGCTATTCCCTGTGGATCAAATACAGTTTCCGTATGCACATGCGATATTATCCGAGCAACTGTTAATAAATATTTACAGGAAATAAGCACATGGTGTGATCGGGACAAATGCGGCAATAACTTCTATTCTTGGTCGTTGACACCTTTCCTCTCGCTTGTCCGTCGCTGTAATGAGTGAGAAAGGATAAGAGGCAAAAGACGCGAACTGTCCGCCGGTTAAACCTCATCTCGTCGTCGAATCCATTCGCGAGATTAGTCGCACGCGCGTCAGCTACAATCACGACGTGCAGGTTTTTCCTCTCTTTTTCCTCCCCGGCTAGCTGTCCAACTTCAGATCGCGCGAATCAATTTAGCGACTTCGACAGTTCTGAGACGCCGGATTGGTAAGAGAAATTTATCGCGCAACGCGGAACGGAAATTCATATCGCCGCTATTGCGAACCGACTCCGGCTGCGCCGTCGCCGGTCGGCCTTGCGCTTGATCGATGTGCGAACGAGAAACGAGACGTGTATCTAAACAACGCACCCCCCCGCGCGAAGTATTTCAATTCCGCATTTATTACGGCCGCCGAGAACTCGCCGCTGTGCACATATGTAGGTATACCTAAAGAAAACGAAATCGCTGCCGGGGCGCGGGCCGCTGATAAATTATCTGGCCGGGGCCGGAATGCCCGGCACTCGGCAGACCGATATTTTTATTTGCTTGCGTGGCACATTGCTTTATATCCAAATTTATTTCCAAATTTATATCCTCTTCTTCGCCTTCTTTCCGCTGTTGCGGAATACCGCGGGGTCTATATTTCACTTCGTTTAATTCGGGCGGGTCTGACCGATGTAAATGCTCGTGTGCCGGCACGTTTGAGAGCCCTAAGCCTTTTATTACGATAAATAACCATGTATTAGCAATATTTCACCAAAAATAATAGTATACGTAACAGATTTAATAATATATAATATTACCAGAATCGGGCAATTATTAGGAATAAAAAAAACATGGAATACAAAATCGAGCGTTAAGTCTCTTAAATCAAAACGAGGGTAAAAACGATATAAAATACATAAACGATTCTCTTCGCCCGCTTACAAGGTACTGTTTGCAGAACAATTCCGCTACGCAATATTTCCTCCTAAGTGCGATTTATAAAGCTCTCGATAGTAATATCACGGTGAATTTCTAGCGTGGCGGCGGGTTCGAAATTTGTTTGTTCGATCGTTTCCCCCACGAGAGATGTTATAGCGTGTAAACGTGCCTGTTCGGCAAGTTCGTTCCTTCTCCGGTGCCGTACGCGCGGAGCACGTGTTTTCATTTCGGTATCGCAGCGCTATAGGGCCGCCTCTCATATCATTATTGTTTCAATACGCGCGGGAGGTAAGAACTTCGCAAGTTTCGTTGCGTTTCCCAAGACCGCCGAGCATCTCCGCCGTCTTTCCACCTCCTTTCGCCGCAACAATAGATGGAGATTGCAGACGGAACTAGAATATCGCAGACGTGGTGAATTTATACAATTGTGAGAAAACTAAAAATCACGAAGGTCGACGCCCGTCGAGATACATATTTTTGCGCGGTATATTTTATTTTATGTATTTAACGGTAAAAATATAAAGTGCCCACTTCTCGGGTAATTAAAAGAAATAAATATAATACTCTCGCGTATTACGCGGAGCAAAAAGGCACAAAGTTTCGCGAGCTCGGACTGCATGACGTGTTTAACGACATTGTAAATTTGCTTAACGTTTTAACGTAAAATGGTATGCATATGCGACAACTCAATTTTGCAAGAGTTGATTGTTTTGTCAGTGACGCAATTTACATTTTCGAGTAATGGTCTGTCAAACATTTTGACTAAAACTGAAAGTGGCACGTAAACAGTAAAACGCAAAAAGAAAATAGAATTAATTTAAGGAATTTAAGGATAATGATATGACTTCAAAATAATTTATTTTTCATACATATTTTATATACAAATAACATCCACGTACAGATGTTTATACAGAAATTCAATTAAGTATTTGGAGATATTTCCGTTTACCACGCATGTGAAATATATTTTTCACACTATTCTAATCGTTAAATGTGAATTACGCAGAAATTAAATAAAAGAGAAATCAATTGATATGCCAGCAGAGAAATTATTATTCTCGCACGTTATTGCAGCTTGCCAAGCTGCTGAAACTTGCTAAATATTTTAATTGCGTAATTGGCAAATGTAGTAAGAGTAAAAATTCGGAATCTCCTTCAAAGTTGAAAATATCTTCTAAAGCATTAGAAGGTATGTTGCTTACGCTGCATAACCGTTCTGTATCTCTGAGAAATTCCTCAGCGACTTATTTTAATAAATACGTACACGTATGTGAAAATCTCTCATCGTGCAACCCCTCCGGAAATTACGTAACGGTGAGTTAACATCATTTTGGTCCCCGGCATGTACGCGTTTACTTTAATAATTATCATACGGAAGCCTGTTACTTGGCGGCATATGTTTTCCATAATGAGATATATGCGCGCCTCGCGAGTAAGATTGAGTAATACCTATATTAACAGTACCTATACACACAATACCGCTATATATGCAAATCGCTTTGAAATCGATCGTATATCTTTACAAACAGTTTAGCCCGAGCTTATATACTCCCCCAAAGTGAAAGCTCAAGCTCTTTTTTACGCTAAGCGCCACGTGGTGTCGTCAAAAACTAATTTATGCAATACTAATCTGTGTTTCAAAGTTCAACCCCCTCCCTCCCCTCCCCCGGGAAAAACGGATAAGCCAACCATTTACGTATGTAAAAAGGTATTGTCGATTAATTTTATCCCTCTCCAATTATTGTGCTCAGGGCTTGTAATTATTTATTTACGATCGTGCGCATTCCGCTTTTGCTTACTCCTAAATCGCAGATTATATCTATGCACAATTTTTTTTTTTTTTTAAATACGTTAGAGATCAACTTTGTATATCGTGTAATTAAATAAAGGGCATGTATAATGCCTGCCGCGCGCGCGCGTGTGTCGTGCTAGACTTTTTGAAACTTGACTTACGCGGTATTCAAAATAAACGGCTTCGTTCGGGCGTGAGATCTCTTTATGCGCGATCATCCACGTGCGTGACCCCACGGCGCGGCGTTGACATTGACGTCGTCATCGACGTCGTGATCGGTGCAGCGCGAAATGTCATAAAGTCATATTAAGGACTGTCCGGTGCGTTCTCCCGCCAGGCCAATATCGTGTTCATGTCGGTAATGCCACGCGTGCTCCATGGCTCGAGCGGATCCGAGGACGGCGTCGACGGTGAGGCCGCCTTATTCCGCTCGATCGACTCCCTTCTCCTCGCCGGTTCCTCAATTTCCTTAGGCGATACCCTGCGCGCATGCATTGTAAAAAGCATCGACCGATTAGGGAAGCAGTCAATTGGCCGCCGATATCGTTTTATGCAGGATATCCTTGAATCTTTTCAACGCTATATGGATTCTTTAGTCTCTATAGAACGCGACTATCTAGACACGATTCTTCCTTTAGCGAGAATATCAGAGGCCATATAATTATTGCATTTTTAATATTACAGATATCCGTGTTTGCAACCAAACAAATTAAAAAAGACAGTTTCGAGTAAAAGCCGCTTTAACAATGGTTTTGTCGTACATTTTTTTTCTACGCTGAAGTTATAAATATAGTGTCTTTATTAAAGAAAAATCGATCGGCAAAAAATCTATACTACAAACGACGTGGAACACTGCGTAACTAACGATGTGGGATAATTATTAGATGGAATTTAATTAATGTGTCATTTAAGTCGTGTCAATTAACGTGCGCGCACGCATGTTGGCCGTTATGCACTTGGAAACTTCAGCTTCCACTGTCAGCTATCACGGTTAGTTGTTCAATAAATATCGATTTCCTGGTTTATATATGAGCTATGTTTGTTTGATTAAAAATAAAAAGGATATCGACAACAGCTCGGCAAATTTACATTTTTCCATCGAGAGTCCAAAAGCTTATTTAAGTTCAGAGATATCTTTGGTCTCGCGTATTTTCATACTACTGTTTATCTTTGCGAAAAGAAACGAGTTGTGTTTTACTTTAAATTTAGAAAATTGAATATATAGAACTTGCTGCATAACTTTCTTCTCGAGGATACCAGAATATTTGGGGGTGTTTAACTTTATTAATTTCCAAATATATAATTAATCGGAAAGTATCGCAATTAATCATAGATTATATATATATATATTTTTTTTTATTACCTGTTCTTGGCCGTTTTTGGCCGATGTTTTTGGTTTTTATCGGGTGGCTTGGTGGGAACGCCATTCTGCTTGACCTCCGGCTTAATTGTTTCCACGGTGGTCTTTCGTCCTTCGGTCTCGATACGATTCGTCGGTCTCTCTTCCGGATCATTTAGTAGTGGTCGATATCGCTGACTTGGCTCGACAGACGTCGTAGATGAGGAACTGTCGTCATCGTCGCGACGTGATCGTTTCGCTGTAGTAACGAATCTGTTATTCGCGGATTTTATCCTTCGTAGGCGCGCTTCGGTACCGAGTAAATTATCGCCTGTAAGAAACGATTGACATAAATTTCTTTATTTATAATAATTTCACGATTTATAAAACTTTTAGTGATAATGATTTCGATAATTTGGCACTTACCGCCGAGGTCATTGTCGCTGGACTCCATGAAATATTGCTTCTTAACGACAGTAGATTTCTCAGCGGTCGGCGGCGCGACCATGGCGAAGTGTGCTAGAATTTGCGGGTCGATCGTGGTTTTCATTGAAGCTTCGCTTGTGGCTACGGCGGACTTCGCCATTTGCAGTAGAGTTTTGTAATCGGTTGTAGTCTCAGACGCGATAGCGAGTTCCAGAAATGGATCTTTGACAGTTTCTTGGAGCGCTTTCGTTTCTATTATTAATCGTTCAATTATGCTATTTATAATTACTTCGCATAAAATCGCGCAGTTTCATATTCCATGAAAAAAAAAACGCTCGGAATATTTATTATAGTTTGCTCTTAGCATCGAAAGATTGTTAATAGAAACAAATTGTTAATTATCAATTATCAAAAAATCGCGTATCTGTACTTACGATTCGTATTTTTCAAATTCATCGCCTCCACATCCTTCGATGGATCGATAGGATCGATAGACTTGTCGATTAAATCCGTGAGACCTGATAACTTAGTTTGCTCCTGAATAGGTTGTTTATGCGGTTGCACACTTGCCACTGCTTTTGGTTTATTTTGAGTTGTTTTCGTCTGCTGGTCGTTAAGAGCGGCTTTCGACTGCGCCGTCTTTATCTGTTTCGTGTCGATATTTGTGGGTATGCCCTCCGTCGCGGTGGATAAGTCAAAGTCATGTGCAAAGGCCATTACGTCCAAAGCTGCGGTTAACGCATCACCAAAACCTGCAGTAACTGCCGACACTTGCGGTTGGTCGGCATTGGGACTGTAATGCACGTGAAATTAACGCGTGGCCACAATGTTCCACGGGCAGATTGATGTATCATATAAAATGTTACATTCAGACGAATTATTATCGAAGTAATTGCAATATATATAATGAATAATTTTTAGTTCTCTCTCAATGCAAGTTAATAAGTAGATTTGTCAATTAAAATTACAGATTGACGTTATAATAAACTTATATACGGGATTTTAAAATATATTTATATATCGGTAAAAAGATATGACTAATAAATAATGGTAGGGAAAATTAATTAAATTAATGAAGGAAAAACCTTTGATGTTACACTTAAATCGTCAGTTATTTCATAAGCTGTTAAATTATTGATACTTCCATGAAACATCTTTATGTTAGATGTGTATAACCTATTCATCTTACATCCTGCTACATAGATATTATGTAACGCATCGCGTCGAGTCTCATAAATATTTAATAGACTGGAGATACGGTCACGTTCACGTTGCTGTTACGCGTTCGTTACGTGGAGGCATATAGCCAATCCGTGAAGGACTCCGATGTTTCTAGACGTCTGCGATGTTATAGCTATGTCCGGATTGCAGGTGGCAGGCTCGACGGAATTACGAGGTGATAAAAAGTATCGTCCGCGTACTGTCTCGCTGACAGTGAGTCACTCCCGCAAGGACGATTGTAAATCTATGCGCTGCAAGTTGCAAACGCGTGGAACGGTCGAGACACAATGTCAGCGAGTATAATTGAAATAGATTTGCCCGTTTTTTTTTTGGTATACGTCCGTGTAAAATAATTAAATAAAATATAATGAAAAGAAACATAGCTATTGAAATTTTTGTATTGTAATAAAAATATAACTAAGCAAACAATAATGTAAGATAACTCTAATCAAAATTAAAAGAAAAGAATATGTATATGTATATATTGCAAAATTTAAATGGAACAGAAAACTATTATAAATTTTTATCTTATAATAACGTGATAAATAATAAATATTATATGTTATAATTTAATAATAAGTAAGTTAAATATATACGTAAGAGAAAACTTATAAGGCAACATGAGTATTTTGAAATTACACCGAAAGGGTAATAAAACAACAGATAGCGCTGGAGAAATATGGTATGATGAGATGCGATGAAAGTATCATTACCTGACTCGCACAGGGGTAGAGAAGGACGCGCGACCCCACATTATACGACGGAGTTCCTCGCCAGTCATACCTCGTTTTCTCAATTCGTGTATCGTAACTTTTCCAACTCGCTGCAAAAGTACATGGAGCAAAGTGATAAAATTATAACGACATTATTTGCGTTACGTATACTGTTACAAAATGAAATTAAAACTCGAGAAACAGTTTTAATAGTAATCAATATAATCAGTGTAAGCAATATCTACTTCTGTTAAATAATGATATTCGAATGGCATCGGTGAAAAAAATTTTTTGTTTGCTCGTCGACCTGCAAAAAAGTGAGTTAACGAAATATTAATTCCATTAATTTTTAATTTATCTTGAAGTAAATTTCTCGCGTAGCTGTGCTGTTCTGCGACGAAATTTACTACATCGTAGCAAAATTCGCTGTGTGCATTTCACGGGAGTCGATACCAGACCCGTATCAGTCGAATGGGACGCCGATAAATAAATTCTGACGCTTGATGCACTGGTGTGGAATAAATCTTTGGATATACATCGCCGCCGGCATGCGCGCATACGCATGGAAAAAGAATAAATATAAGTAAATAAATCACCTTCCAATTAGCCACGGCGCCCTTACGCTGCTTCGCTTTGGTTTTCGATTTGCTTTTAATAACCAGCACGCCTCTCTGCTCCGACGCGGGATTGTTCGGATCGTCGCCCGGGCCCAGCTTGATGCTGTATTCCTGCAGGTAATTCTTGGCGTCTTTCTGGGCTACGGCGCGTTCCAAGGACACCACGATTTTTGCCCACTTAATGGAATATCAATAAAAGAGCATTTAATTGAGACTATTGAAATAAGCTCAAGAAAGTATTTGTGACATTTATTTGCATAAGCCATGTGTCACCGTAACTAGATAAATAATTTCACTCATCATTAAATCTTCATATATGTAGTTAACAATAGCTCAAATATTGTCTATTTCAGTTTTCTATTAAAAATTACCTCGACAGTTTTGATCAATTTAAAATCAATACAATTGATTTTTTTAAATTTAATAATGACAAATAACTTTGTGGAAGTATTGGAAAGTTATTTTAGCGCTTTCTATACTCGAAAAAAATAATTCCGAGAGTAGCAACGTATTTTGGAAGTGGATACTAAATTAAGAAGGGTCGTGAATTATTTTAATACCAACCTGCTTGACGAATTCCTTTTCGCTTTGCTCGATAACGTGTGCGTATGTATTACCCATCATGGCAATTAACATGTTGAGCAGCAGTATGGGCACGAGCACCATGAAAATCGCGAAGACGGTCTTGCTCAGGTTAGGGTAGGTCGTATTACTTAAATCCGCATACTGCAATGCACATGCGATAAACGCAATTGGATAAACGCAACGCCGGTCCACAGCAGCGTCGACGGTAAATCGTCGTGACAATTATACGTGGGTGCTAATAAATAGGCGGCCAATGCCCGATGTTGCGTGCCCGCCACCGCGCGACGGCGGAAGCACGTAGAATTTTCAAACGGAAACTCGTATTTCCCTCTCCCCCCGCTCCCTTGTCCCACCCCCTTTTAATTCAGTGCAACGAGTTAATCGTTATACGAACTGCGAAACCGAGCAATGATTTTTACGGGACAGACGGTATTTTATCGCACCGACCTCGCACGCGTTCATGCAGACGCACGCGCGCGCGCTTGCGACCGCCGTGCTAAATTTTTAATTTCATCAGGAAACCATATTGTAGTGTATTTTGTGCGGACGCGGAATTGTCCGTGATTGAAATTCAAGATTCATAGCCGCGTATGTCCTGATGCACCGGAACAACGTTTGGAATGATGTAAACGCGCGTGCGATGTTTAATCTTTGACTTTGACGTGTAATAATTAAACTAATGTCTCGCGATGCTCTAAATACGTTTAAAATTTATATGGAACACGAAGGCAAATATATGGATTGAGATATACAAATGAATTTGCAGGCAGGAACGTTATTTTTGCAATTATTTTTGTAGAACAATTAAATTATGGGACGGGATTCGGAGTAGATGCAAAAAAAGAAGACAAGGATGCGTGAGAGGATTATCTTGCACTTACGTGCATGCGTGTGCGAGATAAGGGCCTACAGTAGAAACTGCCACGACGTGTGCCAATAAAGCGGTAATCTATGGCGAGCTTACGCTATAATCGCCGAGGGTTATCTGAAACAACGCCATCCAGGTCGAAGGATAGGAATGATAGAGAGATGATTTCACCCCGGGGAATCCCTTGTAAAGAAAGTAAAATGATTGCGAGAATCCGAAGAGCATGACCGTGTAGATAATGCCGAAGGTCAGCATGTCGCCCGTTATCATGCTGTACACCATCGTGACAAACGGACCAGTCAGTCGGATCGCTCTGCAAGAGAGAAATTACAATATAATAAACGTGTATAAATATATCAATCTCGATGAGTACAAAACATCTCGTGGAAAGTTACACGGAGAGAATTTTTTTTTTTAAATTCACCCTCAAATAAATTTACCCGCAAATCATGTTAATTGTGGGACAATATAGTATTTAGGCAAATTTTACTGTGCACTACAATAAGTATTTTGCAGTAAAATTTATTGTAGTGCACAGTAAAATTTGCCTAAATACTATCTTGTCCCACAATTAACATGATTTTCAGGATAAATTAAAAAAAAATTCTCTCCGTGTACAATAAAATTTTGTGAAAAAAATGTAAAAGTTTAGTTCACGTGGCTGATCAACTTTCGTAGAAAAAAATTCCCTGAGGTTGTCCTCTGCACCCCGCGCGCAGTTTATTTTGAATTTAATTACACAGTGTGCCACACGTATTAGTGGTATCAACAAAATTATCATTATCGCTGTTACATGAATGAGCTGTCGTCGTGTTTCATTCAGCGGTATTCGCGCATCAAAGTCCGGGATAAATCAGTCTATTAACGTCATCGACATCGATTTCACTCGAATGTGACTCAAATACGCTTAATATTATGCATACAAAATCCATCGTAAAACATTTGCCGCGGTGTGATATATGTGGGACACATATGATAATTGCATCCCTCTAATCCGCCAAAATGATGTGTCTTTTCGTACGCGCGCGCGGCAATCGCCGAAGCCAGATTGAAATATCATCGTCCCGCAAACTCATGCACACATCATGTATCTTCCTTTGCGGTATACATAATTAAGCTTAATACCGATTATACTGTGGCTATCGCGTCGCTGACTCGCGCGCCCGTGACCGCTGAATGTGTAGAAATAATGACCGATTTGAAATCCAGTTTTATACTTTGTTTTCGTGAAATGGTCCAGATATCATTTGCATTTATCGGTATTAATTCGCACGTACAGAGGAAGGCTTTGGATAACGAAATGTTCAGTTAACAAGTTAAAAAGTGCATGGCTTTGAACACTTGATATCGGGTGTTCAGTTATCGCGTTTCCAGTAGCCGCGATAACACGAATAGGTCAGGCACGGAAAGTGCTTATGCAGCAATCCGGTGTGCATATGTAAACTACTCTTCTTACACGCAGCTCACAAATTTATAACGAGGAAAACAATTAAATGCTAATAACTCTACCTAGCAGAGAGAAATTTTAAAATGTACGTTATTGATTAACCTAAAAATAATCGATAATACGATTTAACCGTTCTTTTCGATATCATTCGTAAAAATATAAAAATGACCATAAAAATTTAAAGGGTTATAACAAAGTGTATATTAATTTGTAACTTTCAGGCATCAAAAGCTATAAAAAAAAAAATATTATGTAATGAATAATACACGAGTAATTAAAATTACTTGTGTTGTAGACATAAACGTACATAAACGAATTTCAATAACAAATTGTGAAAATGACAAGATTTAATAAATTGGAAAAGAGAAAATTTATTACGCAATATGTAGAACGTTTAAAATGTTTAAAGGTCTTTTTTATCGATATCCCTATACTCACAGCGAGAGAAAATTTCATTTTAAGTTAGGGTATTACTGATTATATTAACTTTGTAATACTCCAGTGTAAGTAAGTTACGACTCTTTCGTTATCGCAAAGTTAGAATCGCGACTACTAATATAAAGCAGACTTCGAATAAAGTATTAACGTATTATACTTCGTCGCCATTAAAACAATTCACCGAGAAAGATTTACTTCAATATTGTTCGCATTGTGTCCCTACTATAAACCAAAAATTTCCTCTATTTCATAATTATACATATTCCTAATAATTATAGAACACTATATATGTTAACAAAAAATTAACAAAATTTAATTTTGGTTCCAGCTAAATTAAAAGAAAATATAAAATGAAATTATATAAATTATTTTGTTCAACGTTAAACACTGGATTCTTCATTCTTGTTCGTTCGTTGATTTTTTTGCGCTTTGAGAACGCACATTTGCGTATAGTTATACGATTACAACTGATGGTATGCATTGATAAAATCAAAACGATTCGTAATTCGAGACTCGCGGCGTATCATATGCGAGCACAATAGAGGCACGAGCCGGAAGCTGGGATTGGGGGAATCGAAGGACGAGCGATTAAAATCGATGGCATCGCTGCCGCTGCCGTCGCCGCCGCCGCCGCCGCCGCCGGCAACGGAAAACAAAAGCTTTTTAATCCCGACGCTACATCCGCGCCCGTCGACAGACCGACAAATTTTTCAGATTCGTCATTCGGCTGGGATTAAGATTGAAGGGACTCGCGCGTGGTTCTGTGAACGAATGAACGAACGAACGAACGAGCGAGCGAAACGGACGGACGGATGAACGAATAGCGGCGAATGATCGACGAATAACGGCGGAAGAGAGAGCATCGATCGAGCCTCCATTAACTTCGACGACGACGTCGTCGCCGGTCGGTCCTACCCTCTTCCGCTAATCGATGGGTGACCTTATCTTGTCAAGGGTTACCGACGCCCATAAATCTTCGGCTTTTTTCTCGGAGTAAGTTCAAGGGAGGGTACAGCCGCGATAGAAAAGACACCGGCGCGGATATACCTCCCGGTATAACTCTGCGCGCGCGGTATATAAGCGATGCAACTTGGATGAGGGATATAACATCGTTGTCCCGGGTATCGCGTATACGTTGTGTCCCGGGAAAATCAATAGGAACGCCGACTTCCGCTCGCCAAACAAGTTTCCGCTACGCGAGTCTTCCTCGCTACTTTCAGCGAAGTTCGAAAGGGAGACGTCCTACGCTTTCCTCTTTTTTTCTCTCTCTCCCTCCTCATACAACTCCATCAGTAATTATACCGGATTAATGTCACCTGAGCCATATCGTATCGATTTCACAATAATGAATTATAAACAAAGCGCTTTTGTTTCTTACTGCTGTAATCAATATCTGATTATGCGAGAAAGAAACTTTGAAATAATTTATTTTAACTGTTAGCCTTGAGTATACAAAGTGAAAACTGCACATTTTAATTCTTCGATAAAAAAAATATCCTGTTTTTTTTAAGGAGATATATGGATGATAATTTCATTTTCCATTTAATTCGTATTCATTACTCAATATATGATTAATGTAAATTAAGCGGAAATATAAAGTCTTCCGCCATATCTGTGCGAATATCGTTGTTTTCAAAGGTAGGCTTAATATACTAACGCAGACTTAATATAGCGTTTGACGCTGACAAAGCATCAAAACGTATTAAGCCGAAAAAGGGGATAAATTGAATGACGAGTAATATCGCGTGAGAAAAAAATTATAACGTCATTATCGAGGCCGTAATTCAATATATCCTTTGAAGTCCAGAAGTGTAATGAAGAGCTAACTGTGTTACCGGGTCCCCATAAAGTGGACTACAATATATTTTATTTATTTAGAGCGCGGCGGTGTGCGAAATGTAGGAGCCCGGCGCGATATTCTCCGCGCGTAATTACTGTCCATCAGGATCCCCTTTAGACCTTCGATGGCATCACTTCGTTTAAGTACGTATACGTGCAGTAATTCCTCAAAGGCGCCCGCGCGCTCGATGCCACTCCGGTGTTTCTTGTCCTCCATCACTTGGCTGTCGTTCGCCTTGGCAATAAGCCACAGTCACGCCTGAGATTAATTTCGCACAAAATTTAACGGGTGCCTCCTCCCCGCCACAGCCCGCCTCTAAAGTTACGGCCTAAGTGCTTTACGATGTACCATTTACGAGCCGCCGTTTTACGTCTGTTTAAATTCAATATGCACTCTTTGCGCGCCTGCACAAGTTTCCAGGAACGCCTCTGTATAACTTATAGCCTAGCTCTCAGGCACCTTACACCTTAGGCGCAGCTGAAGGGCACACAGGAAGTGGGCACAAGAGTCGACATAAGGATCTCTTCTTAATCGTTCATACTTCCGCGCGTTTCAGCTCGAAGACGAATCCGATGGAAATTTATCGTATTATATCTCCATATTTCTCTCTGAATATAAAAATCACAGAAAAACGCGATTGTGATTGACATAATAGCGATAGTGATATTTTGAAATATAACTTTATTTAAAGAAAAAACACATGGAAGTAGAAATGCAGTTTTAATTGCTTCTCTAGGAAAATTTAAAGTAATATCAGAGGATAATATCGTTCTAACGATTTGACAGAGAAGCGATTAGTATAACTATTTGACATCACGTACCCGCCGAAATAGAGTGTTTTTAGTGATGTTTACGTGTACACTCTTTCTCGCACCGCGGTAGAACAAACCGAGAAGTTCTCCGAAACGAGCAGTTGCAATCCCAACCGTTTCTATTCCCGATGTCGGTCACGTAAGTTTGATATCACGTATTAGGAACGTATAAGCACAATGCGAATGCACGTCCTCGCCTCTCGATAAACCATTTGTCCCATTCTTCGTGGAAGTACATCCGACAAGAGACGTCGACATTCGTCAAAGTGTCGTTAAGCAAGAAAACGCTTGCTAGAAGCGTGGTCGTTCGAGTAACCGATGTAGGAAGCAGATTCACGACTTGTGGAAGTTCTCCGTGAAAGCGGGAAACCCTGCCAGCTGAATGCAAATAATGATTTTCTATTATGAATTATGGTGACTTATTACGATGAAACGTATGCTTATGAAATTTAAATTTTAATATAATATAATAGTATTACGTAAAAGAAAATAATTAAATAAAACGATTTCAGAAGTAATGTATGAAAAGGTAATAATAAATATTGTAAGCTTCTTTTTTTAACTTTATTGGTAACTTCCACAAAACGGATTATCGTGTATTAATGGTGGGTGTGTCGCCTAATATTAAACTCTCTTCCACGCTGCAATTTTATTAGAACAAGTAATAGTGGAGGATGCAGCCTTTTATAAAAATAGAAGGGCGCTTTTTTCAGCTCGGTCCTCGATACTGCGCGATATCTTTTTCTCCCTCGTCATTCTACCATATTTATATCGCACCCCTTTTTTTACGATTACGTAAAAATAACCAATCACGATTATTTCCTGCACGTTTGCGCACGTAATTCTGAGATACAACAACGGACAATACGTCAAATTAGAATATAGTCAAAGGAGGGATTTGGCATAGAGAAGGTCCAATTCGATACGCCTCGGTCGGGACAAATAGCGCGCGGTGTACATACGTACAGGTGGCTGTAAACACGTCGCCGGTTTACACGCGGCGATTGTCCGTGGCGGTGGCGCTAAAATGATGCGTGAAACAAATGGGTGGTGGCGATGTAACGAGTGCGACCTGGTCGCGTCGCGCCAGTAAATTGCAACCACTTTAATTTCGCAGCTGCCTCTCCTCCCCCGCGTCCCCCTCCCTCGGCCTCCCTCCCCCACCCC
>NW_012026894.1:3208598-3240408 GCF_000956235.1 Wasmannia auropunctata | reverse complement strand
TATCCCCTGTGTGCCTTGTCGACTCAGTCTCCCCCCCCCCTCTGCATCGCCGCCGTCTCGTCGTCGTCTCTTGTATATTACTTACCCGGCGAAAAACATAAGAAGAAACCACGAGCCCGGCACGGCGTACACCAGTATCGCATCCTCCGCGTGCCGATCGCCAGCGATACGACATGGAATGCACGCGAGAATGAGCAGATTGCTGATCACGAATATCAACTTGGCCGGTTCGTGGCTCTGAAATGCAAATGCGCGCAGGCGGGACGTTAGCGCGGCCTCATGCACTCTTGCAACGTTTCAGGAACGTCCGCAGGGGAATCGATATTTTCGTGCAATTTCGATACCTCTCCGTGTAACGACTGCGACGCACAGAATGAAATTTGCTCGATGCGTACGGGGACAGGGAGACAGAATACGAGTGTCCATACGATTGTTTTTCTTTCGTTTTTAAGGCTATTCATTTTCAGTTTTTATATTACGAAGATTCTCATAAATTTGAAAGACTTATTTATTTTATATAAATATAAAATAAATAAGTCTAAAAACGAAAGAAAAACAATAGACACTTTTATATAAAATTATTTATATAAAATAAATGGAACTTTTTAAAAAATATGTAAGATACATATCAAATATAAATTAAATTAAAGATTTCTTTTGAAGAAAATTCGATACGTAATAGTATCATTAATATATGAAGAACAGAACATTACAATCTACATTACACAGGTAAAATATTTTTGGCCATCTATATATGTATACGCGCAGATTGAGCAAATTACACATTGTGCGACGACGCGGCTTGTGTGAGCCGGTGCATGTTAACGTTTTTGAATTGTCGCAGTATTAATTACCCGCAAATCGAAGCGGATACACGGACTTGCAATAATAATACAACGATATAGCTTACGTTTGACTGTATTGCATCGGAGCGGCGTATATGTGCTATTGATCCAGCACAAGCAATAACCAACACGATATGTATATGTATATTCTATCCTAATTGATAGATATGGATAGATAACCGATAGGCATGCTAATGCGCCGATATTCTGTACATTTTTGCGAGTGTTCTTGAATCGAAAAGTATGCATATATTACAAATTATATTATATACACGATGTGTATTGCAAAACAGAGTCGACTATGATTTCTCTTAAAACAGAAAATTGAGTAAAATTGATAAAAAAGAAATATTAATTGAAAGTTATATATAGCTTATAATTTGCTAGCGGAAAAGAATCTATCTTTGCACTATCGAGGTCACATATCGAAATATCACCTCTACCTCTATTAAAAATGCTTTCAACGCAATCAATCATTGCCGGTGTCTTTCCTGAGATTTCATTTTTCTATGATATTCGACTGTAATATGATATCGCGAAAAAATAATGAAATTATTAAGTTATAAAAAAATATTAAATTCTTTTATTATATCATTACGTTAACGTTGATTTATCATAAATTTAACATGCAAAAATTAACTTGTCTTTCTATCTATACAATTTGGTAAACTTGGCGAACGATATATCTTCTCTGATTACACAGTTAACAAAAAAAAAGAACTGGTCGTTAGGTCGCTACCGTTGTCGTTGTACCGCTACACGTAATGCTTCGGTAATCAGCAACCTATCCTTCTCTTATTCTTCGTGCTCATTAATGCATGAAAGATTAGTACCACGTACAGCTTCCTTCGCGGCAGTCGTAGAATATACCTCGGCGCATCCATAGATCCGTGATCCGTTACAGTTCACCAGCCTTAGGATTTGCGCAACTGGTTACAGTTAGCCGGCATTGCCGCACCGAAATTGCATCGCTGAGTATCGGGATTTGTGAATTATCACGAAACAACGGGATATTTCGCGACCGGGAGAAACGAAAATGATGCAGCGGCGATGGAAAGTCGGAGCGTTTTAGATTACTTAAGGACTTTAGATTTTATTTATTATATGAAAAATTATTATTAATTATTTATTAGAAAAAAAATCGATTGCAAAATTAAACGTTTTTTGGAACATACATTTATACTTCATTATGATTGCGTCTCGAATTTTATACAAATTCATGCACAATAGTTCTGAAAGAAAATTATACACATCTCCGTAACTTCTTCGAAGTTACTTCATTTTTCTCTATAAAATCCCAATGTAATTTGTATCGACAAATGACACTTTAAAATCTTAAATTCCGACTCTTATGCATCTCTAGCTTATATTCTCTGTTTAATAATGTAAAAGTTAAATTTGTTAAATCAGTATCCATCCATATCTTTGCGATTTAACTTGTTTTTCGAGTTAAATAAGCTCCGGATTCCAGAGCGCGATCTCGCGGGCTCAAACGGTAAAACACTACTTAGGCGGCGAGGTCACCGCGGCGGGAAAAATGAAACCGAGCCTACCAGTTGCTTCAGGAACGACAGCGGACCGACGTTGATCATCTCGCAGCCCAGTTGCACCAGGATGTAATTCAGCACACCCAGGATGGTGATGCACTCCGCCACGGTGCGAACGACGTCCGTTATCTCCTCAGGCCACTGCAGCAGCACAGCCTCCATGTCCGCGGGCCTGAAGTACACGGCTAAGGACAGCGAGGCCAGGTGAAACACCAAGATAATCAATCGCTTCAGGAACTGCAACTTTTCAGTGGAGAATAGATGTCGGCGTATGCACCCACGGAACTTTCCGCATCGATTGGCCGGAACATAAGAGCAAAGTTTTACGAGCGGTAATATAGGGGCGGACTCGCGAAAATATCGCCGGTCCCGGGGCTGCTGAGCTCGGGGAGCTCTTGGATACCAAGTCCGAAGCATTTGAGAAGATCGATTTCTCTCGCATATTTCGAGTCGTTTATCCACGGTTTGTCAGACACGGATTCTCAGATTCGTTCGGTATCGAAAACGTAATTTATGGTCAGGATTGATAGCCTCCGAGATTACTTCATTACGTCAAATACGACGAAAATGATATAACTTTCTTTGCATGTCTAATATCACGCGCCCGTTCTTTCTGAAGTGACATCAATTCCAAATATAGCAAAATCGTGTAGCACGTATACGCGGAACTTGCGCGCGCCACGGCATCATTGCCCCACGCGCGTTATCGCGCCACGCTCGTATTATCGCGCAATAATCCAATTACCAGACGCAACGTTCAACGTCTTTCGTTTTATCTTCCAGCCCGCGCCGTTATCGCGCCGCTTGTTTGCAAAGCGGGTATAATCGCGCGCGCTTCGTTTAACGGAATAAAAATGAGAGCGTTTTAACGAAACCGCGCCGAGATTGACTCTGGGTACGATCCGATAATAGGAAAATCATAGCCGAACGGATACAATAATGCTGCATATTGCGTCTACGTGCGGTCCGAGTGCGGCCGTGATTATATAGTGCCATAAATGGGACACGTTATGGACGCGGTGCAGTTATAATATGCGCGATACGCGGGACCCGTCTGCTGAAGCCGTCGGCGTACGTACGAAAGCTCGTTTGTGATGCGATCGTAATTGCAATCAGCCTGCCCGTATAACTTCGATAGCCATCGTTTCGAAATCACTGAGCCACCATGGACCCCGCGACAGACTGACTTGAAATAACTGGCGCAATTATACCACCATCGCCGGAAGCCTCATCGACGTCACTCAACCGATCGACCCGAGTGTTAATCGTTCCAAGTCATTCGAGAGAGAGAGAGAGAGAGAAATCGCATTCGACGTCGCGCTAGCAAACAACGCGACAATATCCCGTATTATAGACGCGCATGATTTACGCTCGCACTCGCATGCAAAACCGTGTGCGAAACTTTAATTTTTATTTTATCCATTTTGAATGAATGCTCACGTGTAATTCTTCAAAAATTTACGTTACCCAATCGCTTTAAATCGCTTTAGTCGCTTAATTCTTTTTCGAGTCATTTATGAAACTGTCTAATCGTAATAGGTTTAAAAACACATAAAAATTTACAAGTTTCAGAAACTTCTGTGCCCGATAAAAACTACGTTTGACGATATTACCCGATCTCTCTCGTAAGTGACCTAAGCAGCTTTGCGAAGTAACATGTTATTTATCGGCAATTGTCCAGGTGGCTCATGTGTTGTCAACTACATAAAATATATACAAGCGAAAAAGCATCGCAACGTGAGCTGTTCTTGCGATGTAAGCCGATCTTTCTCGAAGTGCTCGCGTAAAGATTTCCCCAAAAATATGGTCCGGTGACAGAAATCTAAAATTGTTTCTTGCCAAACAGAAATATCTTCGAAGATAGATTTATCAACGAAATTAAAATTGATTTGCCTTTAAATGCTATTTGACTATTTAAGAAGTTACTTAAGAAAAGTAAGAAGCTTTTAGTAGAAAATTATTTTTGAATAATTTTAAATAAGCTCGGTTTTAATTAAATTTTTGCTTCAGTATCTTGCATTTAAATGTTGTTTAAATATTATCTAATAGATGATAGATCTAATAGATATTATCTAATATTATCTAATAGATGGTAGATCTAATAGATATTATCTAATAGATTATCTAATAGTGAAAAAATATTGAAAAGTGCTTGAAGAAAGCATCCATGTGTAATACTATCCCATTAAACATTTTTTTAATTTTTAACATGTTTCTTAATATAAAGCACTACTTTGTTATACAAAATACGAAAAACGCAAAAATATAAAATTGAAGAACTAAAAGTATCAACTCTCTTCTTGATGCTTTAAGTTATGCACAGAAGATAAAAGAAACGAAATCTCTCTTTGTTCAACGTAAGAATCGGTTTATAGGAATACACAAAACAAAATTACAAACTCTGAATGAAGCTGCCATTGTTTTACGAAAGAATAAAACAAATCCTGAATATTATAATATCAACCATAATTCTGCATCTAATATCATATATAAAATATATATTTTTTAATTTTGATACATGTACTTTTCATCGAAATATTTTTACTGTCAAATATACCAGATGTTACTCAAGCTTATTTTTGGGCATGAGGCAGCTACTTATTCTTTGAATTTCGTACTTTATTCCAAAGTGGTATACGGAAAAATTGGGTATTCGAAATACCAGTAAAAGATGAATTAATAAAAGATGAGGACGGTGTATGCCGTGTGATTCTATTGTTACAAAGAGGATCTCGAGGTCGTCGCAGCAAAGTCAAGCATAAAGGCGGGTGAGACGGTGAAAAACTTCAAAATATAGTAACGTCTTATAATTCAGCGAGAAACGAGCGGGAACGCCATCACGTGGACGCACTTACTCGCGCGAAGGTCTTCCATTTTTCCTCAAGTAATCGCTGAATAATACCACCGTCCAGCATGTCCAAGTGCTCCTCCTTCGTACCGTTCAGAATGATAAATAGCGCAGAGTTCCAGTCTGAAATAGAAATTCGGAGAGAGCCATTTGCGGTTAATGGAACATCGCTTTAGGGTTTGCGCCGCGATAATTATGGGTTTTGCATTAGTGAGCGTGCATATAGTCGCCGGATGTATACAGGTGCAGGTGCGAGCAGGTCTTTTCGGCATTCGCGCCTTTCTCCCTCTTATCCCTCCCTCCCCCCCCCTTCCCCCGCCCGCCCCTCGTGGCGGAGAAACATCCGGCACGAAAGATTTCCGTTGTAGGGACGAAATTTTCCGTCGCCGCGCCATGTGTCGTCGTCGCCGTGCAGTCAAAAGATAAATCCGCGTCGCCATTAAGGTTTCATTCGAGAATGCTTCGCAAAATTGTCGGAAGAATGGCACGGCGTTCCTGAAAAATACCGGGGCGTTTATGTGTATCCGCTCGAGGATACGTTGTTGCGACTGGGCGACGTCCGGGGACTGTTCCATCGTGAGAGAGGTCGACGTTTAAATATTTCAATCACGATTACTGACTTTTAAACATTTTAGTGCGCGATCGATATAGTACGCCTTTCGCCCTGCCGAATCGCGTCGTGCAATATTAAGTGCAACGTTCATGTGCAGCGTTACGCCGGGAGACTCTCGGTTGTGTATCGATCGCATGCATCTGTCGTCGCACTTCGCCCCGGCTTTGGCGCGAGTGCTAAAGTAATTGGAACTTGGAGGATTGTATCCTCGGGAGTCCTTAATTACCGCTCGACACGGGCGAAGGTGTACGCGGTAGCTTGACCCGTCAAAAACATCGTTTCCCGGATGGGAGACGTCTAGAGTGGTCGCCATTATTTCAGCTATTATTTCAGCATTGTCATATTTAATATTGATTTCATTTCCAAATGAAACTTTAGGAATACGAAAAGAAAAAGATCTGAAGATGAAGATCCTAAGATATTCTAGGATTTTAAATTCCAATAATGAGTATCGTAATCCGCACGTTACACTGATTGAGATTCTTTCGAAAGATTACACGTTTATAATTCAAAAGGGGCAATTCGGATTTCGGGCGAATCAATCGGGCGATAAAACGCGATACACGGATCCGCTGCTAATGTCGATACCCTCGATCATCCGGTTCTCAATTTTGCATGATGATCGCTGATCTCCCGCCTCCAAACCGGTCAGTATCCGTTGCGAAGTTACTAACGCGTATCCGTTACCGCAGCACGTAATTATATCTGACTTTGGAACACAGAGCCCGCGATAGTTTTCCCCGAGCTTCCTCCTACTACATCCTCGGTTACTATCTGCTAACCTCGACCGGACATTGAACCGAGCTTAAATAACAAAGTACCACTTTGGGCGCTTCACATTTTTCACTATCGGCAGTAATTATTTCGGGGGGACCGGTCGTGAAGTTAATGAGAAAGAGTACTTTCGAGATAGCTAAACTTAGAACTGCGACGGTACAATTTAAATCTATACGTATCGCTGTAACACGCGCGTAACGAGACTACTTCGCAAATAATAAATGTAAAATATTCAAATTGAAATTAATTTATAAGTCACTTAAGGAAACTGAGCCCTTAAATAACGTCAAGTAAGTCTTAAGCTCGTCTAACTTGTGTATACTATATATAAATCCGCTCGCCTTAAGATAAAAGAAAAGTACTCGATTACGGAAAATAATCTAGAGAATAAATTTATTACCGGTATTGACTTTATCTGTATAAAATAATCTTTTGTTTAGCTCGTCTTTATGGGACTTACCATCTACACCGTCTTACTTTCTGAGACTCTCTATTATTGTCGTCGCGATAAAGTCTGCGATTCTGTGCCGGATGCTCTCGAAATAGACATCGGCGCATCTCTACATTTTTCTCGGGTCGAGAAGTCAATAGGTTTTGGTATCAAAGTTAAATAATAGAAGAGAGAAAAAGCTCTGTGAAAGCTCAACGGATAATTAAAATCGCATGGACGTCGTTGAAATTTACAATTGTCACTTTTTCAAAGGTGATTTGATTTGATTTATATTTGATATTTGATATTGAAAATTTAATTTAAACTTTGAAAGTATAAAATGATGTCAAAATCTTCGCTCATTCTCAAAACGACACTTCTCTTTAACTGCGGAAAATAATTTCTTTATATTTTCTACAGTTAAAAGATTCCTTGTTAAATACATATTTTTATAATATTCTCGTGGAATTACAATTTTACGTCAAATTTTTAAATTAGCTTTTAAAATAGAATGCGCATAAAATTTGGTGTACGATTTCAAATATATATTTTTCTCCTTGTACACACACACACATACAACACATACATTAGACAAATTTTATATCGTGGTCGTTTTAAACTCGAAAGCTGCCGTAGTCCTCTTACGTAACGTCGCTTACGTGCGAGGGAAAAGTCTGAAATAAGAGCTTGTGCAGCAACGTGAAAGATGGCAAGCGTCTTAACGCTCGCGCGTCGCCAGGAATCTGTTCCCGGTCAAGAATACCGTAAGCGGTTCAGTGGAGCATCGTGGTGATCACACGTGTCCGATACTTTCCTCGTCACGATGCGATTTCTAACAGGGTAATTCTTTTGTCCTCAAGAATATATAAATACAACGCGTAAATGTCTCATTCTCTCTCTTTCAACAAAGCGTCTGGCGTAAACTGCCTGCGATAAAAATTGCAACATTCCGTAATTTTTATTCCGTATAACTTTTTCTGATCGCATTCACACGCCCGGCTTACACTTTTACGTTTTCTATGCTCCTAACAGAATTAATTCTTAATTAATCCGCGAATAGTGGCGTCGCGAAAAATGACGGCGTTGATTGCGCGCGAGTTGTCTCGGAGTTGCAGCGTAGTCGGTTTCTGCAGCGCGCGGATGCGATACCGGAAGTTGTGAAAATAACATTTCACGCGGAGCGGTGCGCGAGCCTCGGATTAAAATGGGGGAAAAAAAAAGCGTCGGCTGCAGGGCCGAGACGAGAGGGAATGGCTTTTCCGCTGAAAGCTCGACCTTTGACCGCCGTCACCGAGGCTCTTTTGGCCAACCGCCACCATCCTCCAACCCTCACTCTTCGACTCCACCGTCTCTCTCTCTTTCTCTCCCCCTTGCTCTTTCACTCTAGCCTTGGTTTGGAGTAATTAAGCGTGCCCGTAGGAGAGACGTACCGAAAGTTCGGCTCACCTCGCTATAGCACTGTCCTCTCGCCGCCGCGGTTACTTTCCTCCATCCGGGCGCCCCCGCCGACGCGACGCCGCGCCGCCACCCCTTGCGAAATCGGGCGACGCTCGTGCCCCGGTGGAGACGCCCATACTACGAGGGGGGTAGGATAGGTGGGTTAGGGCGGCGGCCAGGAAGGATCGAAGGGATAATGGATTCCGAAACTAAATGAAACGCAAGCTCCCGACGCCGCGTCGCACCGCGCCGCGTCGAGTCCGCGGCTAATCTCGAAACTTCGTTAAATGCCCGTAATTGCATCCCGCTACGACCCGCCGCGCACCCAGGCATCCGCGTCGCGCTTCGCGGGTATACTCCTACACTCACGAACAATCCAGGGAAAACCTGAGGCAGGTGAACGACGACGACGAACGCATCCATTTCTCAGCAACGCTCGCCGTTCGCCCGATCGCGAACTTCGATACAATTTCACGCAAGTTCGACTGACGGCCCTCTTAAAATGCGAACGGCAGCACGCGAAACTTTCCCCTGCCCTCCCAGCGGTTCCCTGCGGTTCTTTGTTGGGAAATTTTGGTGACATGACAAACGCGAGGGTAAAATCGAATTGCATGGTATCCCTGGATGAGATATATACTCCTGTGGGGATATAGCTCGCTCACATTCGAATACGAGCATTCGCTGACAATCCTCTATAATATTCCAAAGATCAGTTACTTTCGTCAAATCGAATCAATTTGAGATGTGCGTCGTAAACTTTAGGGTATTCGTATTCTGTAAGTAAAATTTGGTTTAATATTAAAAGTTTCGTGCGCGAGATCTTTCTCTCGAAATGGCCTTTGGATTGTTAGCATTGTCGCTCCGATACCAGTTACTTTGATAAAATAACCGGAAACTTGTACTCAGCGATCAAATCGGAAACACATTAATAACGCAGGAAACCTTTTGGTAAAACTCGCTGTATACATAAAATTAAATGTACCGTGTATAAACCGCCGACTTCAAATTACATCGCCTGGTGCAGTTTGCATCGCGCTTCCTACAACGATTTCATTTATCTCTCGCCGGATACCAATTAAATGAGAAATCGACTTCGATTCTAAATTACGGTCAAAGCAGGGAAATATCGACGCGATAACGATGGTAAGAGCGGCGGCGATAACGAGCCAATATCAGCTAGTTTTTACCGGAGAGTGGCGTGTTATTCGCATGTTGAGCGAAGTTGTTGGCAGTATGGTTTACTATCCGCCTGCGTCCTATGTTCGACGTAGGAAAACTTTGTGAAATTTCTTTTTTTTTTTCCCCGGGAACTTTCCAACCCGATTTTGTCCTCGATTTTGTCCTCGTATCCAATTTTACGGGAGAAGATAGTCCCTTCTTGTTCTCGCTATATTGGTCCTTTTTCTCTCTCTCTCTATCCCTCCTCTCCTTTCTCTTCTTCTGTCGTCGACACTCGTGTCGCAATTTTTGCTCTATTGCCACCTTCTTCTTGTTGGGAACGCTTTACACAGGGGGTAAGCCGTTGGAAACCGTGAGAACAATTTTACATAAGTTGCGCATATGATGCAGCACGAAAAAACTCAACGCGGAATAATTTACCGAATATTTCAAAGACGTTCCCGAGAACACACACAACTTATTCCCCAGGTATGTTATAACGCTTCAGATTAAAAGAAGGGAGGCGAGAGAGTAGAATAGAGCAGCGTAGAATAGAATGAGATTAAAGTACTAACTTATATATGAGAGCAAAGTCTTGTTTTAAAAAATATAATGTAAGAAAAAAAATTAGAAAAGGTATGAATTATAAGTAACAGAAATTATAATGAAAAGAAGATCAATTGCTAAACAGTACATCGTTAAAAGTAAATTGCGTTTCTTGAAATTTGAAGGATTGTAGAAAAATTGCGTAAAAAAAGCATATTCTGGATATTTATTTCAACAAAAAATATATGTAAAAGATATATGTATGAAAAATTTGATTATTACTCTTCTAAAGTTAATTAGAGCAAACCTTAATTTTTGAGTGATAAAAAGATATAGAATGAGAGAGGGAGAAGAGACGACGCTATACGGAGAGACAAAAAAGAACATTGAAAATCTCTTCAACTACAGTGTCGGTATGGTGCTACTATTATTTGAGAATATTTCGGTCTTGACTCGTCGCAATTAACTCGGGAACATGCGACAAAGTGAGGGCCTACTTGAAGACGCACGATTCGGTGGCCCGTGGATAACGGTTCTCGTAGACCTGGACTGGCGTAATTCGATTAGCTTTACGACGTACTTGTTCTGCCGTCGGGCAGCAGCGTGTCGAGGGCATTGAGAGGGTACGCCGAGCAAGTGATATTACTGTAACGCCAGAACTCCCGCGCGGACAACTCCAACATCTCACGGAAGACCTCGGCACGCCCCAGCTGGCAGGCGAGTGTCAACGGGGTCAGGCCGGCGGCATTCACGATTCCGTTGCGAGCAGGAAGCTTCGGATGTCGCAATGCGTAGCCGAACATGTCCTACGTCAAATAACACAGTTCTCTATACGCGAGCTGTTTTGGAACGGTGGACCATGCTCGGCAGAAATGTCAATATTCGTGTTTTACTACCTCGGGACGAAATAAAAATTCGTTCGGATGACATAAGTAGAATTAGAAAAAAATGTCAATCTCTAAAATTTATTAAAAAAGCATAAAAATAGTTGCAAATGGCACAGTAGCAAATTTTTTTTTTTTTAATACCGAACTTTTACGACGGTATTTGCTAGAGCTTAATTGAAATATTATAGAAAAAAGATTTCACAATAAATAAGAGATAATTATCGATAAATTAGATTTCTGAAGTCTAGTCTACGTCAATACGCACCAATTTATCGCAAACTACGACCATGTGCAAAATCATATTTCCGAAAGAATCCTGCTCGTCAGGATCCGCGCCGGAGTCAAGTAGCAGATTGTAGACGCTCTCGTTAGCGCAGCAGGCGGCCCAGGCGAGCGGGTACTCTCCCAGATACGCGAGACCCTCGTAATCGGTATTCCTGGCGGGATTCATCCTCTGCTGATCGCGCGGCAGGAAGAAGCTACCGATGGCGCGCTGCGAGATAATCGCGCCCGCCTCGACCAGGTCCTGCACGAGCTCGTTGTTGTTGTAGGCGATCGCCAGATGAAGGGCGCTCGCGCCGAGGTACTCTTCGCCCTCGACGACGTCGATGGCCAGCCGCGGGAAACACTTGAGCAGGATGCGCGCTATCCTGGTGTGCATCCGCGTGTCGCATATGATGAGAACGTGCAGCAAGGTCTCGCCCAGCGAGCCCCTGTATTGCATCTGCCAGCATGCCTCGTGATCGGTCCACAGCCCCAGCGGATCGAAGCGCGACAGCGAGGCCTCGATCGGCAACACGACCTGCTCGAGGTCGCGGAACTTCCAGCGCAGATACTCGGCGCGATTGATCGTCTGGCCCTTACCGTCCGCGTACATCAGGATACCGAATTGCTCGCGGATCAGCTTCTCCACCTCCGGCTGACCGCCCTGATTGTACGCCTCGATTAGCTCGCCGCCCTTCTTGTAGTTGGCCAACCGATACAATAAACACTGATCCTCGTCGCTCGCCTGGCTGATCACCCGGTCGAGGATCGAGCCGGCGTTGACCTGGCTGCCGCGACCAACGCGGCACGAGCAAACACCACCCATTCAGACATATCCCTCTCGCTCCGTCGGTCGGGAAAAGCACCGAAAGCTCCGCGCACTTATCGCAACCCGCTACTCCACCACTGTTCGAACTCGATTTTTCCCGCTTGTGCCCGTCGGCTCTTATTATCAGCCGACGTCGCCCGAACGAAATCCCTCTCGAGTGTCTTCAGACGTTCTCAAGGTCGAGCAGCGCGCCATTTCCGTCGCGATAAAACGAAAAACCACTTCGCCGTACGGCTACTCGCGGCCGACTCCATTGATATAACACTCAAGAGATTCTCTTACCCTCCCCGGTCGACGAGAGGGTGGCATGGCACAGGTGGCGAGAGAAAGAGAGAGCGAGAGTGCTGAGGTATTCGCGCTATAGCAACCGAAGCCGATCCATAAGCGGTACCTGGTGCAGACGGACACGACAGGGTCACCACCACCACCACCACTACCATTATCACGCTGCCACGAAAATTGGAAGCGTTTTTACGGAAATAAATTTATCAAAGACTCGCTGCTGGAAGGTGAACACGTGAACCGCTTCGATGATTTAGAACGCGTCGTTTAATAGGCTAATTTTAGGGCATAATTTTCGGCCGATCCGGTTTCTCGATCGCGCGATTCGACAAAGTGGCGAAGACCATGACTTACTGGTATAACCCGCATGTCGATCGCCCGACCTTAGCACACTTTCCAGCAGCTGCATACACGCGCGAAATGTTTCTCAAGCCCGGTTGCAAGGACGAATGCACCATCGCGTGAAAATAAGAATATGAGAAGAAAAAGAGTATTAAGATAAATACATGCGAAAAATGATGTTATATACAATAATTGTCAGCTGCGACAGAAATTAAATTTACTACGGTAAAGTATAACTAGATGAATGTATATATGCCATGGTATTAACAACCTCTCTCTCACAGCCGTGTTATATTCGGCTTTTTTTAAAATTAATTTAATCGGTATAAAAATATTAATTGCATTTTTTTCGTTGTTTCGTATGCAGTCGCTCGCGCCGGGACCTGGTTTCGCGCTTCATTACGTCCATATTTACGACGGGAATGTTGAAATCAATTTCCCATCCCCCATCCAAGTCCGAATAAAACAGTTACGCGCGACGTGCATCTCTGTTTGAAGTGCATTCGTATTTAACCGAAACGCAGCGAACATTCCATTCCCATCGAATTGGAACACTGCAATAATACGTATATTGTTGCGTTGCCGGGCGTCTAGAATTAGTAGCACGTCGATGCCGTGCAAAATATTAAGCTATCGACACGGATTACGGTATCTCAAGCTTAAACGATACAAATCGCGTGACGCTATACGACGCGGGCGAAAAGCGCTCGTTCGTTATTGTTTTTAAGGACAAACTCCCTTTTATTTGCTCGCGAGAAATCGAACGATTCCGCATAACGAGGCACGCGGCTTTCTATATGTACACGGCCGTGTATTTCATCGTCGCGGACAAATCGCCGTTGTCCTCGTTCGATGAATGGACTATAGTCCGTATAGTCAATGTATGTTGACCAGCACGGTCACGCTATTGTAAATTGATGCCTCGTCATCCTCCGGATAACTGCGAAAAAAAAAAACACATATTTTCAATTCGACGTTTCACCGACTCGTGCCGCCGCCGCGCCGCGCCGGATGGATCGAATCGCGACGTGTGTGGTGCAACAGCGCGAACGGATGCGGAACTGCAGATGGTATGCATTATAATCTGTCACACGAGTATATCTCATTTGTATGCAGAAGAAGTAGGTGGACACTTTGCGAGAGCGTGCAGACATAACGCTTTCGCAATTGGAGGATTCGGACAAGTGTCTAGATGGGATTGCGAAATTCCTTGCGAAAGTTCAGTTAATCTCGAGAATAAATCATTAGAGCGTCGTATATACGGTGTTGCCAATGTTATCAGTGTACGATATTTAGTTACCGAAACCATACAATTAATTGCAATCGTCAAACTGGTTTGCAATCGGAAACCTTAACGTTACAACAATGAAAATATTTCGTAGAAATTGTTATTTCGTAAATAACCAGGCGCGCATTTTTCTGATAGTATTTTCGATACTTTTTATTATTATTTTTATCTTTAGCTAAACGTGCGTTTATTCTTCGCTGTCGTTTTTATTCCAAATATTTGTTAGCCTAAAAAAAAAAATTTTTTTTCTCCCCATTATGTCGCCGAAATGCGCGTAACTGTTGCCGGATTAAAATATTTTCGAAAATATTGTTAAACCATGCGCTTTCATTCACCGGGGCCCTTTCAATTAATACATTGTTTATGCAATTCGATATGCAAACTCACTTTTTTTCCGTTCGTTGCGGAGCGACCGCAACAATACCGTGAGTTTGCCCAACGTGATAAACTTCCAAATTTACACAGGCGTGGTGGAATCTAGGGAAAGAGATAACGTTTGCTGGTACCTGACGCCGTAATATATACAATAAAATGTATTCCCGCAAACTGTCACGCGGGTTTGACAAACGCGAGAGAGACTCCCCGTAATATATTCAATATCTATATATATACAAATATGAACGAGAGGATTATCGTCAAACGTCGATTTGAATTGACGCAAAGTTATGGCCACGACCGCGTAATTTATTCGCGAGCCGCGTGCACGTTTGACGCGGATCGGATCATTTTTTTGTAATGAATCATTTAGATAAAAAAAAATTAATTTCTTCGACGACGTAAGTGCTGCATGCAAATTCGAGACAGGAAACTTACAATTAGATCGCTGGCTTATGTAAAGAAAAGAAAAACAAACGGGGAACGCAGAAACCAACGCAGAACTAATAGTCTGCTGGACGCGTCATCCTCGCTAAGTGTGCATACATGACGGAGGAAAATGCACTGCACATACGTGGACGGACGAGGCAAATTACGATATTTCTAGCACGGATGACTCAACATCTGCGTCGCACGTCGATCTCATCGGTACCAGTCTTGACGGCGGACGCTTATTTGTCACTGATTCATTCACGCCGGTGCCTCCGTCCCCTCCCTCCCCCCTCACTTTCCTTCCTCCTCACCCGTGCAAACGGAAAAACTAATACGACGTATATAAGAGAGCAAATATGACGAGAGATAATATTATGAGGTTAACATAGCTTAAATATGACTTTAGGTGCGCAAGTGTTATCAAAAGGATTACATTTCGTCGAGAGTGTGTTTCGTTTGGGCGATAATTAATAACTTTATTTTTAACCTCGTTACAAACGCCGTTGCGTTACTGTATGTGTCGGAGTGTTACATTATACCTTCCGCAATCTTATATTTCTTAATGATGATCCATTGTCGCATTTCACCGTCTGTACTTTACACGAGAACTTTTGTGTACGATGCTAGTTACCCTTAATCGACTACGGTCTCGAGCTTTTCAAAAGCGGGAATTACTAAAGTTTAATCGCAAACTGCTTGCGCTTAACGAGCTAATGCGTTTGTCAAATTGCGGACATATAACAGATTACGACGAAAAAAATTTCCATCATTACCTTTTCGAGACTGGTGTCATTCAAACAATATACTTTGCGCGCAGCACTTTTGTATACTGCTTTTACATACGCAAGGCGATAATTGTGAATTATGAAGTAGACGTATTATAGTGCATCTTACAGATATTTTATATAGACCACGCATAAAAATTGTTGCGCGCTATATTTTTTAAGCGGCGCATTGTAACTCTTACAGATACAATGCTCTTATCTGTTAAAGTCGAGGCACCTGTCGCTTCACGCAAGACTAAATAATTATCGCAATAAGTTACGTGCCGCTATCATTGAAAATTCGTAATGACTTCCAGCTCTGCGATATTTCTGCGATAATAATTTACATTATGTAAACGCAGGATCAACGACGCAATAAGACTAGCAGACATTCTCATTTACATATCAAAATCAAGATGCAGTCTCGAAGTATAAGATAAAAATACGTCGATATATCTTTACGATTGAAATGTATATGGCATACCGCGAACAGCGAGCGTAAACATCTTTTTTAACATCGATCTGCCTGCGGCAAAAACGGGAAGAGTGAATAATTAATGAAAATGTTTATGCAATTAACATCTAGAGATACGAATTACTAAAAATTAAATAAAAATGAAGGAAATAAATAAGGAAAATAAATAAGATGAATATAAAACTTTATCACGACACACATACACACACACAGCTTAAATATATATATATATATATCTTGTCTTTTTTATGAAAAGTGCCGAAGGCTATATTTTAATGAGGTCTCACAAGTAACGAATGAATTACAATAGCGATATCTCCGTATTGTATTTATTTGTCGTTGCGTTAAATTATTAAGAAAATAAGATAATTTTACAACAGTGAGTTGATTAAATGTGCAATAATAATGAATGCTCTTACGTGGTATTCCTCAGATAATCAGGAAAGCTATTATCGCATCAGACTTGTTGTTAGTCTACCAGCGACGTCTTCTTGAAACGCTGACAAACGTCGTTAACGCGAATGCGGAAAACTCTCTGTGTGAAGTTCGGCGCTCGAGAATAGAATTCGATACAGGAAACTGGATGCGGAATTTAAATTATGCACGCTGCGTCTTCCGACGCGCCGTTAAATACATTTAGCCGATTGCTCGCGCGCTTTACACATTGCAGTGGCAAGGGTCCACGACGACGACGAGAGCAGTCGCCTTCGGCTTGCACGCCGACCATTATACCGGCTCTTCCGCATCATAAATTATAGCGGCTGGTACGCTCGGGCCGGAAGGATCGCAGGAAGCGGGCACGAAGCCGAAAACAACAGCGTGATCCACATTGCAATCGACCCGTGAAATGCATTTTCGCGAAATTACCAGCGGCCTGTGAATGAACACGGCGCGATGCGGCGCGCGACGCGACCGATCCGAAAATTCGTCCAAAATCCCAGCTACATCGGACATACGCAATTACTTTTAATCAAACTGTCTGTTGTTTGCAGGCCGCCGTGTGTCGGTGCGGTCACTGAACGCACGACTTAACGGCATTCGACCCAGGCCCAGGCTCTCTCTCTATCTCCCTTTCTCTCTCTCTCTCTCTCTATCTATCTCTATGTACTTGTCTCTTTTTCTCTCTCTTGTTATTAGCCCATCGCACATTTGTCCGATTGTGACTAATCGCATCGACGAACAATAGCTGACGCAGCTGTGCCATGAGCAAGGACTCATTTTATTTCACGCGGTTAAAAAGAATTGCGGTTAAAAAATTACTTCTTACGATAGGTAGATGAGATGTATTATGAAATAAAGACCACTTTAAGAGTTCACAAGAAATATGAGATAGAATGAAAGGAAAAGCAATTGAGAGCAATTGTTTTAGATAAGCTCGACTGATCAAAGGTCTATGATCGTTTACCATTAATTCATTTTTCGAGAATTATGTATCTAAGACTCAATTATTCGAATACTTTTTTTTTATAAATAGAATTAAATTTAACGTATGGCGAAATTGCGATCTGGACTAATAATTTTTGATTAATTGAATTAATTAAATTAATTACATTAAAATTATAATATTATAATATTATAATATATAATTTTTTATTTATCTAATGCAGAGCAATTTTCCGATAAATCCATTTGATATGTTTATTGCATCAGTTTTGGTTTTCAGCTGCTATACCTCAGCATTAGACGATACTTTTTAAGTAACAGCTATCGCAACGTTATGATAGCCGGAAATACCTACTGCGATAATAGGTGCAAGGTTAAATTCATATGCGGTAGAGAGACGACAAAACGGACGTCGCATAATGCCGCATTTATCTATTACAATGAATCACCCCTGTCTATTTTTTGCTATATACGATTTTGCGCAGAACGCATACCGAATCGCGTGCCGGAAAAATCTACGAAAGTAACGAAGCGAGGAGTGCGTGTTCGTGGCTTATACCTTATATTCGAGATGATGAAAAAAAATATATGAATTGCACGATGAATTCCAACTATTCTTAGAAAACGACATGGTTACATAAATATATGCAGATGTAACCGATCACAAGGTCCGATCGCATATAATAACAGGGTATTTCGCCGCGCAATTACCGCTTTTATCAACATGTAACAGCGAAATTTATAGGCGGCTTTTGCAAATACTGAAACGCCACGCCGCAAAGACATAATTTTTCTCTCTAAACATATATATTTTGCCTTTGCTTTTACCTTTAAAACGCAAAAATATTCTCGCGAGTACTCCTTTATAGTATAGGTATAGATTTTCGCAAAATTTTGTTTTGTGGCTTTGCATTTCTTTGTAGCTTGAAATATATTTAAAAAAATATTATAAGTAAGTCTCTTTGGGAACGGCGTAGATTAGTCTAGAAAACTAAAGATTAGTCTACTGATTATACTAGAATTTTACGCGGCAGCAATTATTCGAAGTAATCTGTCTTACGTCTTCGCGGTTGTAAAAGTAGCTCGTGTCTCAGGGTTAAGCATCTCGTCAGGCAAGTCTCGTCTGGTTCCGAAGTTTCTCGACGGTTCGTGTAACAGACTTCTTACGCGAAAGCGCGCAAGCATGGCAAGCGGTACACCGAATGCGTGCGTAAAGCGGCCCGCGTGTGTACACACAAGCTTGTTGTGAGACGCACGATAATTATCGTGTTCCGCTGCGCTAGTTCGCCCGCCACCGCGCTGCTGCACCGTGCGGTTTCTGTAATAATAATAATAATAACCCGCATATACCTATACACAAGCGCGCGGGAGAGCGCGTACGCACAATCACGATCACGCACGTACACAGCCGCGTACGCATATCACCCTCGCTTACGCCACGTGCGTGTAACGATAAGGATCCTCCCGTGCGAGTCACAGCCTCCTCTCTGACCCGTTTTCATCGAGATTACAAAATTTCTCAACGTCTCTCGGCCTAAAATTGAAACTGTTATTCGTGCCATTTATCTTGTGTTTTTTTTTTCTTGGAAAATCTCGTGAGTAATGATTTTTCGAACTAAACCGACGACAGGCGCGATAACGTTCGCGGCTGTTTACTCGGAACAAGAGTATTACTCATACGTATTATGCACTTATTGTGCCTGGCACTCTCATAATTATCACTGCATGCGCATTTGCTCGTCGGCTCACGGGATCGCTGTAAAAATCGGAGACACGAGTTGTTTAGTGCACACCCGTAACGTTATACTTACTCCGGTGGCGACGTAGAATTATAAAGATTACCGATACCAGGAAAAGCCGCGGCGACGTGGCTCAAAATCGCGCGCCGCGTTCCGCTCGCGATCACGTGATACGCGCCACGTGACCCGCGACGATCGCCGCTGATTGGCACGACCGCGATCGTGGGATCGCATATAGCCGCGGCGCGGGCAGGAGCCGACGGGGCAAAACGTCGGTGTTTTCCACGGTCCGGTCTGGCAAGTAACCTTGATCCTTTCGCGAGTCGTCGTACGTGACAGCCGTCCGTTCGGGTGGACCGGTTAGTGTCGATCGAGACATCGTCGAGGCAGCAGGCGGGTTCCCTGGCAGTTTTTTATACGAGTTCCCGACACGTTCCCTGTGTGCGACAGGATGAAAACGTTCGTCCACGTTCTTCTCGTTGCGGCGTGCTTTGTCGCGTGCGCACGCGGTTTCCCAAGTGAGTGCGAGACATTGTTCTTTTAAATTAGCAAATTTCTTTTTTTTTTCTTCTTGCGCGTACATACCACATTTCGCGGATTAAAATCGAATTTCCACAGTGCGACGACGAGCGGTCGTGGATATTTTCAACTTTATACGCTGATATCAGCTTTTGTCCTATTCGAAATACGTTATAAAATTTCTTTTAACTTTTTGATGTCAGTTTTTAATCGTGTGTCGATTGTGGTGAACGTGATTGAAATTGTTAATTGAGTTCTAGTTTGAATAATTCTTACAGGAAAATCGTTCTATATTGTTCTTAGCGAAGTATTTCCGTTTAATAATCACTCGTCAATGCAAATACACACTCGTTACAATTGAATTGACTTCGACTTAAGATACCTGTTTATGACTATTGCGGCTTCATTATTTTATAATTAACTTTTGAAGTAATAGCACCCGATATTCGCCAATTTTTTGTCAATTATTTTAATGCAATTATATTCTATCACACATCTCGGTAAATTTGAAGTGGCTGTTTAACTGTCAGGTGTTAAAACTGTCATTCGTAATCCACTAAAGATAGTTTACTTATAACTATAAATCAGGTTGTTGAAGTCAGGTAATGGAATATTCTATTGAGTTTTAATCGGCTCTTTTGATTTCGAGAACGAAATGCGCAGCTATGCGCCGAAATGTCAAGTTAAATCAATAAAAGTAGTAAAAACGAGTACAAATCTAATGTCGGACGGCGAATTAATAGTGAGTATTTGCAGACGCGTTCCGTTAGTAGAATCAAATTTCAGTCAGTTCGCAGATTCAGACCGCGCAAACATTTATTATATTTGCCTTCTCATCCTTTTAAAATAAGCAGATAAGATACTCTAATGTATGTGAACTCTAATATATTATATGCAATTTCAGAGTTGAATTAATTTTGTACTCGTCATTAGTAAACGTTTTTGTGAACAAATTATTAAATTTTCCGAAAAAAGAGAGAAAGACAGATAGATAAAGTTCGAATTTTCGCGTGGAATTATATAATTACGAATCGTAATCATAATGAAACGGCGATCTACATTTTTCACTCTTATTTTTCATCCGTCGAAGCACCGACGTTTATCGCGGCTCCGTTCGTCGCATTGAGCGATTCTTCGGAATTATTTGCATTCGATTCACGACATTTATGCGTCGTTATAAGGCGAGACGGGCCCCCGACGCGGCGGGTGAATATCGCGATTGAATGTCAGGTCACGAAGAAATCGTGGAAGCAGATAGCACGCTCGAACTACTTAAGGCCGTTGTTTACTCGATTACAACTCGATATGAAATTCACTTCCAGAGCATAGACTTTGCTAATTAGCATCGGACCCGTTTTTGCGAGACGGCAGGAGCGGCAGGAAGCGCGCTCGTTTAATTGGAGCTGCTTCGTCCCCAAGATAATTGTCCGAGCGAATTCCCGTCGAACTCCAATTTATTCCTCTTGATTTTAATGTAACTTTATCTCCCGGGCCGACGTTTGTGTGTGTCTCTCTCGACCGTTTTCAACCGTGCGGAAATCTTCACAAAAATAAGTCGAGCTGGCTTTTCCGGCAAATTGCGAATTACGATTTCGTCGCTAATTTATCAAGACCCTCCTCCGCTAAAGTTGAGAGTTCAGTTACACTTTACGTTTATCATTTCGTAATACCTACGCGCGGTATTGACGTTTAAATGCAACAATTTCGAGAATGTAACAACTTTTCGAGTATAGATATTGAATCTGATAAACGAGGGACATTTATAAATTATTTAAACGAATATTATTTATTGCTTATGGAATTGTTACTTTCATTTTTTTTTTACATAATATTAATAAACTTTTATCCCGGCTTTGTCAACTACTTTTGTGCAGTGTATTTAGGAATGCGAATGTACGTACGTTTTTCCATCCATGTTTAAAAATATCGTTTATGATTTTTGCGACACGAGAGCGGCCCCGCGTCTAAAACAGATTAACGAGTTTGCATTCGAATAATTGTACATGCATAAATGCATGCCGCGTTATTGCGGAGAGCAACATTTGTAAAACAGTCTCGGAAACTTTGTGCATATTCGTTGAAGCACCAAATGATACGAATATTTTAACCAATGGCACCGTGACGCGCCACGCGTATATTACGGCTCCTGAATAAACTTCGGCGAGCGACGACGAGACGACGCGATCGCGGCTTTCAGATCGTTATTGCAAAAGACGCGAGATGAGAGGCGATGTATGTATGGGCACAAGCGTCAGTTGAGCCTCGGTAGAGGAGAACTTTCGTAATTGTTTGAATCATTAGTGGCCCGTTCGGCCGTGGAGCAGACGGCGTGTACAATCCATACAATTAAATTTCTTTCGCCATGGGTGAAACGGTTACGCGCGTCCGTTATTACTTCGTTGAGGAGTATGACGCCTCCCGGCGAGAGGTGTTTCTCCTAACGTGATGCACCTGCCAGTTTCCATGCCGCCGGAATTTCGCCGTTACAACGGCGGTCTCCGCCGGAGAGAAACGTCTGCTCTCATTACGCTCGCTGACAGCCGGGTGACAGCCGGATAATAATGTAATTTTTGAGACTTCTCCCCGGGACGGGGCCGACTTGCCGACAAGCTACGAAAATCGAGTTTCGGTCGAGTTTCGATCGGCGGTGAGCTGCTATAGCGCCTCGTTCGTCCCGCGCCCGGTTAGGTATCAGGATAGGCGAGATGGCGGTTTGTAAGCATCAAACAGCACGAGCAGTCCTGTCACGATAGCGGTGTATAAGTAGATTGCGCTTAATCCCATTAAGAATACATAATCGTCGCTGCTGGGTAATCTTACTGCTGGGTAATCGCGCGTCGCCTTTAAGCCGGGCCTGCGTAATCATCTGCAATCGTAAATCTCTTTCGTGCAACAAACATGACGTTTAGCGCCGTTGCTAGCGCGGTGTGCTCTCTCTCTCTCTCTCTCTCTCTCTGTTTCTCTCTCTCTGGACCGTTCGCCGCGCTTTGCGGTTCGTTTCGTTTGTGCGAATATAATTGTACTTTATATATAAAAATCGATACGCGGTAATAGCCGAATTTGGGAGCTGTTTCATCGCGAGTGTATGCATTGGATATGCAAAAGAAAATACATATTTACGTTTGCTAATTAATTGTTATTATTTAATTTATATATTAAATATTTATATAAAAAAACGCGGTTTACAGATGCTGTGTATAATTTCGTAAAATGAAATATAACATACACTTAGGCTAGATTCCAAAGCATTCGAAGAAAATTTTACTAAAAAGCTAATTTATGTTACCCTGTAGTTATACTAGAGATTTATTAGAGATTTAGTAGAGATTTCAACCATTGACTCTTTAATTAGATATTTCTAAAAATATTTTTTTTTAAAGAGAAAAAAAATATTTCTCTCTTTCTTTAGATAATAAAATATCTGGAGCTCACAACATTCTAAAGCGATGCTTTTGAGGAAAATTTTACCAAAATGCTATAGATTTTTAGTAAAATTTTCATCGAAAGCATTATTTCGAAATATATATATTCCAAAGAATAGATGCTTTTTTCATACCTAATCAATAGCTTTCCTTTTTTAAAAAGATTTTTTTAGGGATTATGTCTAATCAAAGAGTCACCGCTTGACAATTCTATTCAAAGTTAGTTTTCGTAATGCTGGTGTACCAATATGCACTTCATCTCGTTACGCCAACCACGGTTGTAGGTATTAATAAGTATTTTTTCGTTTTACTCAATACACTCGTGCGAGTCATCGTATATTATATATACGCAAGTTAATTCGCACTCGCGTAAAAATGTGTCGCGTGTAAATCACTCGATCCGCTCGGCGCCAATTATAGCGGGAAAAAAGTCGTGACTAATTACTTCCGACACCTCGTTTGGAACCCCGAGTATAGTTGATTCACGTAGCATCGCATGTCTATTGCACAATCCGGTAATGTCATTCCTTCTTCCTATGTTCCGCATCGCGTTCGACGAGCCTCCCGTCACCGGCCTCCCTTTCACCCGCCCGCTTCACACGTGCAATCCGCCGTGCTGGTGCACGTGTACGTATCATTATTACTGCCCGCGCGCAGTTAACAATGCGGATGTGTGACGTACACGATAGAGCATGATTGCATGGCAAAAAGCAATAATGTATGTCTCTCGGTCGAATACTTATATACAGCCTCCGCTTTTTTTACCGTCAAGAAATTCTTTGATGTCTGCAATTCTTACATTGGACCTGATATCAAAATATCATTTACAGTTGCTGTATGAATAATAAACGATATATCTATATAATTTAAATACAATACATATATTTATTTAGAGATTTTGTTGAGTAAAATTCGAAAGAAACGGCAGAAGACATTTCTACCCGGGTATCATTATTTCGCTGTATCTCGCGCGACTCGCCGTACGTGAAGTGTCCTTGCGTGACGACGGCTTAGTTTGTTGTACACCTCCGTATCTGGAGGCGAAGTTCTGCCGCGGATTACGACCAACTCATATTATTTTCCTGTCGCGAACAGCCTGACCCCGTTGACGCAGTGTTGGGCTTGCCTTGAGTGGCAGTGGCACCGGCAGAATATGCCTCCATTAAGTATGCAGCCTGCGTCCCGCCGCCGCCTTACCGGCCATTTAAATGAAAAAAGGCAGTACGCCGCGAACGTTTTGTCGGCGCATCTTTTTTTTTCTTTGTTTCTCCCGTCGTGAGTCCTGAGGTCAATATCTCGAATGATTCTGCGCAATTAGCTGCCTAGAGCGCAAAACCTGTCCGGCGAACACGTAATCCGACAGTTATGAACGATTACTTGTAACGACGATAAAAATAAATTCAAGATAGCGTAGAAGCATAAAACTATATGTATAAAGTTAATGTCTGCAAAATTATTCTTATCCAATAATTTTATATGCTTCAATATTGATCATATCTTTAAAGTGAATTATTTTGATATGTAGGTCAATGAAACTGCAAAAAGCGTTATGTATATGTAATATTATTTTTATTTTGCTTTGTCGTTAGCTTTGCTTTATAGTTTATTGTATCTTAATTCAATCGGTAATAAGATATATTATGTCGTTTATGTCTTTATTTTTTACAGTTTGTAATAAACTACGTAGAAAAATTAAAGAAGTGCGTCAAATAATATTAAAATGTAAATATACAAGATTAATTTAATTAAGTTATCAATAAATATAGATATGTATACATTAAATGTTGTGAAACATTAAATATAAAAAATCATTAATCATTAAATTATTAATCGTTTTAAGGAGATATTACACGCACACATTTAAATTTTGTGTAATAGTAATAGTAAAGTTGAGTATTTTTTCATAAAGTAAATTATCAGCTTTTACACATAGAATCTTTTTATTTGCGCAAAAGTCCTCTTTGGGGCAATTTGTTATGGGATATCATGGGATAGGGTATCTCCTAGGCACACGACATAAGATGAAACGAGTATACATTTCAGGATTAAAGTAAAGCGCATCCTTAGCTTCAACTCGTGCACGACTTTTGTCCCGACAATGCATTTTACCACGCGCATCACGTTATTCGCGCAAGCAACATGCTGTTATAATAACATTTATACAAGCGCACTATATACATTGCCTCGTGTAATCCTTAAAGCATAATTGCGATTTATATATTAAGTAATTCGCGGAATGAAAGCGAGGATGGAAATGTCTACCGGGAAATTTTAATTTTTTCCTCCGAGGAGGTAAATTATACACTGCCGGTGATGTCACGGGGATTTTAGTATTTTAAAAAATAAAAAGAAAAATTTTGCGAGGAGAAATTAATTTTTAATTTTAAATTATTCGCGTGTCATGGCTGATTTACATATATTTTATTTGGTCGTTCACTTCGTGCCAGGTATAATATCGACATTGGACCTTGCTTAAAAGCACGAACACTTGCGCGATGCCATGGCCGTTATAGTGATTTAACGGCGTCGTTTAATGCACCATATATCGCCGCGATCGTGCATATGTGTGAAAGGAACGCCGCCGTTAAACATCACGCATAAAAGTCTTTACTGGCAGGTAATTTGCCTATCGCCATTTGCCGTACACGCGCGGCAATGGAGCGGTAGATAATAAAAAACAGTATTCGGGCGTAGTTCTCGAATCAAACAAATCATCCTGCGCGCATTTCGCACGGAAAACGCAAGCTGCTTTAAAGAGAAAAGATACTCTTTAACGTGCGCTGCACTTTGCCTGCAAAATTTATGCGACGGAAGTATTTTTAATACGTTAATCTTAGAGAGTCCCCCCCCGACTATCATAGGTTTAAACAAATTTTGTTTCAACTTTATTCTAGCGGTAGGACATCACGAAATTTTTCCGAGTATACTAGATTCATAATTCTACGCATTTAAAATGTACAAGAGGACAAGAGTCATGAGAGGGTACGCATTACGTTGACGGTATCTGGGCATTAAATTTACATTCGCCTGATTTGTTATTCGGAACAATTTTTAGCGCGCATTTTTGCCGGTTTCCTCCAGCTCTCTGTAATCGCATAATCAAAACCACTTTGACCCAGACTGCTCGTATGATCTAATATTTTATACAATAAAAGTCAAGAACGTTCTTGAGCTACCAGAATAACGACAAGCACCAGCTGAAATGAGACATAAAAACTTTTTGTTAAATAAAATCAAATGAAATTTTGCATGCGAAACTTTTCATATTAACGCTCTCGCAAGAAACAAGAAAAGGAAATACAGAACAGACAAGCGATTACGAAAAAGACGAGCTCACGTCAATACTTACGAAAATGATACAAAATCAAGTTTTGCATTCAGCAAACTATACGGCTACGCATTTACGAGCTTTGGCTTTGCCATTTTATCATATTTGCGACTTCTGGTTATAATAATTATTATAATGTGCGAATACATTTGCATAACTCACGTCATAAGCTTTCCAGGTCATGGAAATTTTTAAACCAGTCAATATTTTAAATAGAGTCAATGTTAAATGTTTTTTCTTTCAATATTTTATTCTCAAGGCTTTTTTTGGCGTTACCAAACGCCAAAGTAATTGCTTTACAACTGTTTTGCGTCATTCTGAAATTGGCTTAAACAAGTCCAGATGCCGATAAAGCGACACTAAAGAATACTTATTACGTGCGCGCTTATCGCAGGGAAATTAGCGGAAAATTAGCGCAGAATTAAGACACACAGTAATGTGCCAGCACACAAAACGCGCTGTGGTAGCGTAGCGGTACCATTCTTGTTGACGTAAAGAATTATGGGATGGTCGTTCGGTCAGTCGGCGGCAACGGCGGCGGACAATCCAATTATCCCGCGAGAGAGTCGCGAAGCCATAAACTGCCATCGCCGACCCTTGGCGATGGTGCAGGCGGCGGCAGAGAGAACGATAGAGTAATTATGAATAGGTGAGCGCGCATATCGCGCACGGACATCGAAATCGGATCTGCCAGGTGGAAATTCGTTTGAAACCAATCATTAGCGCTTCCCTCTCGCTCGCTCGCTTTTTGTCGTATATATACCCGCGCCGCCCGCCGCCCGTAATCGCCGCCTTTCCGAAAGTCTAATAACGAGGATAACGAATATTCCTCCGAAACAAATTGAAATCCAATCTCGCGTCTCGGCGAATCTGTCGGGAGCAAAAGTCAATGCACCATTGATTTTCCGCGTGGCAAGCGTGACCCCGGCCGGGTTGGACTTACGGTAATTTCAGGGGCTGAAAAAAAAACGATATCGTTCGATCGGGCGGCGGGCGGGAAGAAATGAATTTTTTTGTCGGAATTTTCGGAATCGAATATTGTATAGAAACAAAAATTTTGCGCGTCAGCCTTGGCAATTGTTAAAGGGGCCACGGGGCGTGACGTGAGGATCGAAAATAGGGACACGTAAGTCACGATCGCGAAATTATTCGTATATAATTATCAGTCGGAAAATAAGCATGGGCAGAGTACTACATTTCGTAAAGGAGAAAACAACTTGTTAGATAAATCATCTAGGAGATTAATGGAGCTTCCGGCTCAATGTAGGGATACGCAAGATAACGGGGGATGGTGCAAAACTTTTTTTTTTCTTTCCTTTTTTTGATATATGTCCCTTGGAGTCATGTTACGCGTACATTAGTTACACGAAAAACGACGCATTTGGCAGACACGAAAAAATGAAGACTGTCGGTGTATTTCCGACAGTCATGGTATCGCGATAATAAGTATTATTGCACGTAGCAACGGCGCAGGTATAACGGTGACTAATTAGCGACTGGCTGATTGTGTACTTAAAGATTCTCAGAAAAAGTATGTGGTCATAATGAAAGGCTTTGTTTCCTGAGGGAAGGAAGAGATATGCATATCGTCAACTGAAATAAGAGAACATGTATCGTTCGCTTGTTTATTTCCCACCCTATCTCTTTGTGCATATTTTAAACTGACAATGAGCGATAGGAAAAAATGGTACGTGTTATCTCTTTTTTTGCATTGTTAAGGGCCATGATGTGTCTGTGAATGAGAATTAATTACTGAATAATGAAGAATTAATATTTATAATTGCGTATAATAATTTTCAAACCATAACGTTTCAAACGTTCCGTAACTATTAATTGTATATGTATATTGTTAAATAATGTAAATATTATTTTTTATTAATTAACTTAGAAGTAAAATAAGATTAGAAGTTATGGATAGATATCTATTTATTGTTAGTGCTTGTAGAAAAAGGCATCTACCTTTCGGAGATCTGATTTATAATAAAGGAATAAATATTATGTATATTCCGTCATTAACGGTACTCATTTCTGAATTGCTTTGGAAGTTGCGTGATCTTGTATCACGCTCCACGCTCATGATCCCTAAACGCGTCACATCTCATCGAGCTCTTCTCTTCTTCGCGTAACTGCTACTCACGCAACATTCAGCGAACCAAGGCGTATAATCCGTGTTGCGTCTCAAGTATTTAATACCGTTAGGACGTGAAGGAATTTATCGTCGAGACGCTGTATTGATCTTTACTTAAGCGAAGCGGCGTACGCGCGCGCGCGCGCGCCCGCGTGTGTGTATGTCAGTAATCCTCGTTTTGCGTGATCATCGCATTTCCGAAAACCACCGTGGTGTGATCGACAAAATCACGCGGAAAAAAAGCGTGCGAAACACAACGAGAGCGCCCGTATTTTTTGTCCGGAAAAAAAAAACTTTTCGGCTTAACGCGAATCGGATTAACACGGTAGTCTTCGATAATGCAGGATATAGCGCGCAAATTCGGGACCATCTGCATCCCATGCCGGAATGCCTTTTATCCTTGTATAGCAATTCGTTTGCACACGAGAATTTCCATTTTAGTTTCGCGAACGAAATCTGATGTTTTAGCGCGTCTAAATCTGCGGTCTGGCTATCACGAAATGTTTTTTTATTTGCGATAATCAAATTATCTCTTATCAAATAGAAACGAAGTTTTTTTCATCGCGATATTGCATTAGCTTCTGAGCTGTGCATTTGTCAAATGATGCGCTCCACCGTCCTAAAATTAAAAAAAAAGTAAATAACGGATTACGAGATCTGACACTTACGACAGCGGGAGAAAGTGGAGTAGTTCACAATTATTGTATATATGTATATGAGAACATTTTCATCGTGATTCATAAATAATCATCCCTACACCATTTTGCAACCAATTTGGATATGCAGTACTCGAAATCAATATTAGTTTCGAATTTGTAATACTATAACTAACTCGATGAATCTATAGAGTGTATCTTAAATAGCACTAATTATATAGCGTTATATATATATATATATATATATATATATATATACATATACATATATGTGTGTATATATTCACTTAAAAAAAATGAGTCGAAAAGTCCTGAATGATTTTTTTCTACAATGCTCAATGAAGCGATCATTACTACAATAATTAATGCTTCATTGAGCATTGTAGAGAAAAATGATTCAGGATTTTTTAAATCAATTTTTAACAAGGAATGGCGCTGTATGATTAGCGAGCGCTATTTAAGAACAATTTTTGTCTGTACAATGCTCAATAAAGCAGTAATTACTGCAGTAGTGACTGTTTTATTTAGTACTGTAAAAAAAAATGGTTCATGACTTTTGACTCAGTTTTATTTTTGCAAAAAAATAACCCTATATAATTAGTGAGCGCTGTTTAAAGTACTTCTGTATATTTTAAAACCGCATTTAGCACACAGAATGTGATTTCCAATTTTACATCTTATTTCTATCGCACGTAAAATCGTTTGTGCAGCACATCCGAAAATAAGGAGGTACGTGTTTAGTCTAAAGGATCTATAATTAACTATTTCACATTTGCCAGTACTATAAATATCGTCAACGCACACGTCCGTACGTGTCTCTTGCAATACGCGGTCATAATTTTAAGACTTCATTACCACGCCGTTTAACACACCTGGGGAGCACAGTATGTTACGCAACATTGGTACTTAACGTGTAATGCACTGAAGGCACCTAAGTCATGTTGACTTAGGTGTCTTTGGACCCCGCACGTGTGTCCTTGGCGTTCGAATGTACAGGCGATAAACCTTCAAATTCTCGCCGAGTTTAAAATCGATTCGTATATAATTCCTGCGGAACCGGACCTATACGGGGAGGGAGAAGACCACCCCGTGTATATACACAAGATGCGTAATATGCCGTCGCGTGTCAATCTGACGCACTTACCTCCACTCAGCGCGCAATAACTCCTTGCTTCGAACGCGGATGATGTACGAGCCGGGTATATATTCACACACGAATTCGCGCAAGCGAGTGCATACGTGTGTGTGTGTATGCGTGCACGCGGCCCCATACATCGGGCCAAGGCTACACCGCATCGCGGGGCGCAAGTACTTCCAAGTTATTACGCCTTTGACATCAAGTACGTACTCGTGCGGTACGCGCTATTTCGATTCCAAGTTTCATAATGTCGGGGGCTCCTGCACTAGCAACGCCACTTCCCGTTTCCAGCATCCGCCTCGATTGGTATAGGTGCTCCTGTCTATCCCCCTGCCATAACCCATCAGTCGAAACTGCAACTTTGATATCGGCGAATGCCCAGCGTCGACGTCGTCGCCTTTGCGAGAGAAACCGATCATTGAAATAATGGCGGGGACCCCTGCCACGTAATTCATTTCACCTCTGTCTGCAGTAAAATTAAATTCCGAGCTCTTGTAAAGTTCGTTTTTGAAACTATTTCCTTCCACCGTGACCTTCTTGCTCAATTTGTGTTATCATATCTCATCGAATTTCATTTTTTATACACAATTGACAATTAAAAATTACTGTGGAAAATTGTAGTTTATGTGATAAAAAATCAAATGGTTCTTTTACAAGCTAGAAATTTATCGCAACGCTTGGCAAGTTCATCGCTCCTATGTGTAAAAATGGATTTAGTTAATTTAGTCACAAACTTTGAATAATAATGATAACTAATATATATAAATGCGCGCATGACACGTTTTAGGGAGTGAATAAAATTTTGTCAGAATAAAAAGACTCTGCGGACCAGAATTCCTAAAATTCCTAAGAATGGGATCCGATGCACTTGCAGTTGTATAATATGTGCTAGAAGACATCACTGCGAGCAATGGATGGCGCAATATAAGACAGGTTCCTCGGAGATTTGAGCAGTTTTTTTTTTTTTTTAGAATTCGAGATATGCACGCGCTACGCGAGGTATTATCTTTTTTCCCCTCGGCTTTTTGCTGATTCGGATCTGCTATCGATTTTTCGCGCATTCCTTCTCGCATTGGAAATATTCTCGCATCGGCAGACTCATTTTCAGCGCAATCAAGTCGCTTGAGATGTGTTCAAATAATGAGAAATAACTTTGATGAGACATTAAAACATGTACAAGAAGGTCGCTAAAAAATTACGCGCGCGTTGTTGCCATAAAAAATATACGAAACGAGTATGAAACACAAGAACTTAGATAAAATCGGAATAATTTGAGAAATAATTCGAAACCGGTGTAGCATTACGTCATTTACGTGATGCGTGTGCACACATTACATCGTCGACGGAGAGAGGGAGGG
>NW_012026894.1:3190878-3208578 GCF_000956235.1 Wasmannia auropunctata | reverse complement strand
CGTGTGCTCTTCCGATCTGGGGGCTCTCTCTTCCCGTCTCTCTTTCCTCTCACTCAGCATTTTTCTCGTAAAACCATACGGCCCGCAAGGCCGAGAGCCTCTTGGAAATTTAAATAAACGGAAAAGCCTCGCCTCGCTAACGCAAAGTTTAAGGAATTTTAATAAAACGCCGGCCCCGGAGTTACCCATATACGACTTAAGGAGTACGCTCTAAAAAAGTGTAGCGTCGCGCGATCGTAATATCTTTGACAAATATTTATCCGTCCCACGTGATGGCGGTGGTGGTCCACGGTAAAATACACGCGTCGCGCGATAGAGTGAAAAGGGAAGCATATTTTACGAGAGACGTCGCGGCAGCGACGGTGTCGGACCTGTAATTTCTCGTTCCAACGGGGCCATGCATTTTTTTTTCCATGCAGTTACATCTCTTCCGGTAAACAGACTAAATAAACTGCGGGGCTCGTCCGCCGACAATCGAGCGAGGCCGGTCCCCTGTACCTGTCTCGTTTCGTTCGAGAAATGTGTATCGGTGGAAGCGAATGTGAAACGCGCGCGAGAGAATCACCGCCTGTGTTTCACCGCCGGCGAAATAAAGACGATGTAAATCCATCGAGGTGAAACAAATCTAGATTAACGGAAACAACAACAGTTGCAAAATTTGCTTAATCCAGAAAGGCGAAAATATTTCATCTAGTCTCGGTATGCCAACCAGGCGAAACAAAATTCTAATTTCGGGTATTTTTCCCTTCGGATTTAAGGTTTTTCGGGATAATCTATTTGAACGAGATAATCTTGAAACACATAAGACGGGAGATGCGGAATATCTTTAAATAATCAAGCGAAATATTTTGCCCTCCGGGTAAATTTGCACTGTTCGAAGGCGGGGAGCCGGCATTTTCAGTACAAAATAGGCGAACACGTCGCAGTATCTCCGTTATAAATAACGCGAGCATAATACTCGAACTTCCCAGTTAATTAAGCGCTCCATTAATATGATATTACGCTGTAAACAAAGGCAATTTCCCGCGGAATCTGCGCGAAATGGTTCGAAATTTTATTGCTCCTCGTTCTCCGTAATCGCTTATAATCCGCAGGTATTTCTAACTATCGTTCGATGCGAACTTGTTAAGCTGTTAATTTGATGCATCGTCGTCGTCGGGCAGCGAGTATTTTTCACAGTGGTTTTATCGTGCAAGCTCCTGTTGCGAAACTTTTCTGCGCGTTTAAAAACGGATAATATCCGTAATAGTAGAGATACGAAATGGAGAGAGAGAGAGAGAGAGAGAGAGAGAGAGGGGAGAGGGAGGGAGAACGCTCGCAATAACAATAGAAATCATCATCTATTCACGTCAATTTCGATGAATCGGATTAATACTCCGTTTGATTGACGGCTTCATTATCTTCCGCGGTAATTGCTGCTATACAGGTCGTCTTCGGCAAACTACGCTTACTCTTAACGATGCAGTAAGATGACGCGTTTTGGATATCACGAGCGAAAAGAGGGAAAGGCAGAGTTCTCTGCTGTTAAATTTTGTACGTTGAAGTTTTTAAACAGATTTTCAACATTTGTTCAAGTGCTAATTAGAATATAGATGTAAAGAATACCGTCGCCCATCGCGCGTATGTATCTGCGTTCGCCATATACCATATAAAATATACACACATATTCCCCAATGAACCTACCAATACTTTGGCGCAATTACTGTAATTGCCTTATATCGAAACGCTGCACGTTGGGTCGATCGAGTCGACAAGCATTCCAATTAAGCATTCCGCCGGCCGACGACGATTGCATATCCCAAATCTCCTATCGCCGTATTCTTGTACGAAGTGCAGTTTATTACTTTCAAAAAATTTTTCAAAAAATGGGAATCGCTAACTTGATACCCGATTGTAATCTTAATTAACCGGCGGGTTGCTGAGTGTTAGTCGTGAAACTATAGTACATTCAGCGGCGCTCGGGAAATAAAAAAAAAATGAAATTTGTGCACGCCAGAAAATCGATTTCAACCGCGGTAATAAAGAATTTAGTACGCGCATTTGTACTCTTAATTTTTGCCGTACTTTTTCACGCGGTTCTATGAGAATTCATAGTCACGCGAATTACGGGCCGTATCTCGATATTCGCCAGCGTAAAGCCAGTTCGCGATCCTAATAGAATCCAAATGCGCGATAATTCGAAGAGAATGCCGATAATATCCGACGATACTCGTCACTCTTTTCACTGCCGGAGGATATCTGCTTTTGACAGCTACACGGTGGTGGTCCACCCGTAAGAAGTGGAATTTTGCCAGCCGATTTCCGAGGATTGCCGCGCAAACGTCGAATTTCAGGGGCGAATCTATTGGAAAGAAAGGATCTCTTAAAAAATAATTTTACGCTATTATAGACAGGTCCTTTTTCAAAAAATAATTTAATGCAAAATAATTTTGTCCAAGAAGTATTCACAAAAGTGGGCGTCACGCGTTTCCTTCGACATCTCCCCGTCGAAAGATTTCCCGGAAATTTGATTCGCAAAACGCGCCGTTTTCGCCATCCGCTCCTGGCGAAACTTCTATTTCATTCTGCAGTCAATGGCAGCCGCGCCGCGACGCGACGCTGCGTCGGTCGTGCTCACAACGTGAACCCTCCCCTCGCGCGCGCGCGCGTCGTCCGCGGTTCCCTTTTTACCGCGGTGTCGCATTAAGCCCGCCTAATGTCACTCGAAGAAGCGCGACGGCGCGGGCGGAAAGGGAATGGAGAAAAGTGGCAAGTATAAAAAACGAGCGGACCCGATAGATCGATCCGGCGGAAATTTCTCAGGGGAACAACGCCCGCGAGCCGCGCGGTGCCGCAGGCCGTTCAAGCGCTATCCTACATCCATCACGCGGAATTTGCACATTGGCGCTGGACAACTAGATTTACTGGCGAAATACCAACCGGCGGGGGAGAGAGAGAGAGAGAGAGGGCGGCGGGCCGTCTCATCACGGAAGGAATCCCACGCAATTTATAAGGCGTATATAAATTGAAAATTATTAGAAAGAAATAATTTCATTGCAGCATAATACATACTTATATGAATATTTATATTGCCTCTTTCATACTAATGTAACTTACTCCTTAACGCGCGCTCTCGTCGAAGCTCGAATGTTACGATCAACCTAGGAAAAAAGATCATCACAGATTAAATTTCTGAGGTAAAAGCGTACCTTCGTTCTCTCAATTAAAGCGGAAAAATATAGCCGCGTCACAATGATCAACAATATCGGTAAAGTGTTAAAGCACAACGGACCCGATAGACGTTCATATATTTCGCGCGTTGAATTGCAATGTAAATAATTAATCGTCACTATTTATCAACGCGGTAATGCATAGTGGACGCATAAATTCGTAACGTATTATTAATCTCTTACGCGATGAAAATTTGTGCTTTTACGAGAGCGATCGATACGAGAGGAAGAGAGCAGCGCGGACGCGCGTTTTATCAATCCCGCGAAATTAACAATTTAATTTTGTGACACGTATCCGTATTTCCGCCTGGGAAATTAATATACACGTCCGGGGATCGATTTTCCCGCGAGAATGCGGGTCCGATAAGATCCGACACCTTTTCCGCGCCGATTCCGTCAGAGGCTCTTTTCGAGGCTGCCCATATCAATCTCCGCCCGGCGTTTTTCAGTTGTATGCGAGCTCACGCCCGCGGATTTTCTCGGGGTCCGCGCTTACTGCGCTTCTTGCATGCAGAAGGGGGGAATAGATTGACTGAAATTGACACCTACACTCCCGCCCGTCAATGCGAATTGACGACGACCGAATTGGATAATCGGTGGAAACGCCAGCGATCCCGCCGCAGCGATGTGAACATATCGCTGGCACGTCCTCTCATCTTTATTCTCACATCATTGTCACTTTCGTCCCCGTTTCGTTTACCCCTAATTTCTCAATATAACCTATCTTTTATCGGATCTTTTAACCTACGGTACTCGATATCAGCGCGCGACGAGCTTTTTATTTCTTCGACAGTGTTCAGAACTGAGTCTTTTTCTTTCTCTCTTTTTTTTCTTTTCCTCAAAGTTCATACGTTCTATGGAAAACTTTTTGTCTCATCACGATGGCAGCAACGTAAAAATTTGCGGTAATTCATGAGATTATTTGTAACGTGTTCTGTTCGTCAAAAGTAAAAATATTATATCGGACAATTTTGCAGAAAAATCCACGTGGATTCGAGATGTCGCGGTCGGTAATATTCGTTAGAAATCCTTCACGAGCGCACCGCTATCTGGAATGGATGATGTATGATGTAATTAATGGTTATTTCGCGGCTAATTGCCCGAGCGATTATGACTTTTCCGCGTGTATATCGTCGCGGCGCTGCCACGGCGAACATGAGAAGGAAGTTTTAAATAGCACCGTCCTAAATAAATTGCTGACTAAGTTCGCTCATCGATATATTTTAATTCTTAATATACACCGACATAAATGTGTGAATTATGACATAAAATAGATTGAGTTTAATTAAATATAAATTATCATTTATATTTTATATTTACCAACGATTGCATATATATCAATAACGTAATATTATTCAGGGCTTCTTAAGAACCCATTAAATCGATCAAGAAATTGAAAAGCTAGCGAAAACATAATTTTGACCTATAGCTAAAAATGTACTGAACTCATTTAATTCTTCATAAGTCAATTATACATTAATAAAGAGGGCATTACCTTGTAATTTCTGTACAATCCCTCACGATATCTTTTTAAATGAAAATTTCAAGATCTAAAATATATTAATTGTAAAATATGTTCAATTTGATAAGATATAATATAATTCGTTTAGACTTGATATGTTTGAATAAGATTTTGCAAGTACGTTGATTTCTACCGTAAGAAATGCATTGCATACTAAATGACTACTTTTATTACAGGTGGATTCGATTCGTCTGAGGAGGAGGATTTCGACAGTGTGGGCTTCAACTTGGCTATGCCTAACTTCTTTTCTGGTATGTAATATTTACAATTATGTCAAAGTGAACCACAATTGTATATGATATAGCTTTGATTTCTCTAATGTATATGTTTGTTTTTTTTAATTGCATTACATATTCTCTCTTTTTCTCTCTCTTTTTCTTTCCTTTCTGCAAATTAAAACAAATAAATATATATATTTGAAATGTAAAAGAAAAAAAAGAAAAAGGGAGACAGAAAGAGAGGAGAAATAATTGCAATAAAATAGAAAGAGCGTTATAATCGGCAAAAGGAAAGAAATTTCGTGTCACCTGATATTGTTTCATATTATATCAACTAATTTTTATTAATAAATTGCACAAATTCGTGCACATTTTTATCGTATGTTTCACACTGGATATGGTCGCGATGAAATTTCAATTTTATTAATTCGATGTAAAATGCTATATTTAATGGAAATACGAAATGAATGTGTTGTGGTATTTTTGATGTTGAATACGCGCTGAAGATACGGAGTTTATGGACGGCCCGGTTCGCGTTAAATCAGACGCTAAATACAGGCGCGAACGCAACCCGTTATTTTCATTAGCGCCTCCACACTTCTGCGCTCTCCGGCACAGAGATTCGCAAACGCCGGTACACACGCGAGAGTGCGAAATTTGTGTGCCTCTGACAGGTGGATCATAGAGGTGTGCGCAAATATCGCGCGCACGCATCGTACGGGCGGCCGGAAATGTAACGTGCATCCACGATTGCATCGCGCGCGTCAGCCTCACATCCCGCTTACATACGGTTTGTCTGAGCGTAACTTCCGTCAGTCTGCGCCTACAGGGACATTTGGTATTGTTTATGGTATACCAATTACCGCGTTTCAACATCGTTCGTATATAGCTATTGCTTTAGCGGTAACCACACGTACGGGCGGACTAATCGATAGCCGTTCGGTATCATTAAAAAACCGATTATTAGTGCAGCACTTTATTATTTTATGCATCGCGCGCATATACACGAATATCTTTCGCAATAATAGTTCGTTGCATTAATCGAAGGTTCGCTCTCGCCACACGTTTATTTGAGCAACGTGTATTTAATGCATTGGGGTTATAAACGAAGTTAAAAGCTAAAATCAGCTCGCAAATAAAATTTTTATCTTTACAAAATTTCACATTCGAATGCAATTCAAAATTTATACAGACCTGTTAGAAGAAAAATATTATCTCTTTAGAGAAGAAAGCGAGCTTGAACTTTTTAAGTTCTAAGAAACAGGTTGTTCGAATGAGAGAGGTAAGGATTTTTTATCGAGCAAGACATGTGGTACCTGTAAAACGCAAAATATGTAATCTTCTTTCCCAACACAGGTAATAACAATTGGAATTTCAAATGCCGGCGTTATCGGTGCATTAAGTCAGCATGCGCGTATTCTGCAGATTATCGCGCGGCTTTACGGAAGGCAACTTCCGCTCTTCCGCGTTCTAGGATGATCAACAATCTACCTGCCGTAAACCAGTTCGACTGGGAGATATGTCGGTCATACGTGTACACGGCTTGCGCGCGTGTGTATATGCGACCGCGGTAATAATGTCTCGCGGGTAATGAGTCGCTTATTTGTGTGTGGGCGCGTATGGTACACACGTATATACATATACGCGAGAGCCGGCCCGTCACTCTCATTGCGCAACAATTCCAAGCTCCGGATCTGTGTATCGCGTAACGATACCGCGCCCGTAGGTCATACCTTCAGTTCGATCAATGCGTTGCTATTTGGCCATCATCGATGATCGCATTTAAGGGAATCCGCATGCGGAATTGGACCCGCATTAATGTGATTTGCTGATCGCGCTATCAGCGCCGGACTTTTGTTCCGGAGAATGTACGTCGCGCGATAGCCGGCGGCGCAAAATCGAAATTCTGAAAAAATTTAAATTGACGTCTCCTCAAAAGGGCGGAATATAATCGTCGGGAAAGAATAAAAATATCCCGCTGTAGAATGTATTTAAGAATAAAATTTGGAATGTAAATACTCCCGTACGAGTATGTGGCTTGTCAAAATCAGAGAAGAAGGAAATCTTTCTGATTGGAATCTAGGAAGGAAAACTAACACACAGCAAGGTTCGCCTCGCTTCCTCCTACTTCCTCTTCCGGAAGAGTAAATATGGAATAGACAAATACAAATCGACGCTGATACGTATAACGTCTTCGTAGTATCCCCGCGGTTATGCTGCGAAGAAATTTGCAGAAGATGAACACGCGCACGCTGCGGATCGCGATCGTGCAATCGAATGCATCTGGAAAAACTTGTTTATCTTCGAACGTTTTTTTTTCCCCCCGATCGTACTCGGGAACTACTCGGTGTGTACAAACGGGAGTTAAACAAAACGACAGTGAAAAAGCCGTTCTCGTTGTATATTTTTGGTGCCTTTTTACTAACTAATATTTAACAAAATTCTCGTTAAATATTTTCATGCGTTTCGCGCACACAACGCGCGTTTTATAAATATTTATAGAGCCCAAACAATATGCATCAAACGTCGAATATGCATCCGAATAAGCAAAAAAATTTTTACATGGGGAACGGCGCCCTCTGAAAAAATTCACGCGATTCTCCCCCCGAAATGCAGAAGGCGATTTCGGGCGCAATTTCCTTAATGCACGTATAAGCGCTATCGCGGTTCTTATCGCGAGATATATAAGCTATACGGAGAGTAGCCTGTATAGTGTTACGTCTATCGCGCCGTTAATCGATATATGCAATTGCAGTATTACACCCCGGCGAGAGAAAGAATAACAGGTAGCCGTGGTATTCTAATGAAAGCAATTACCAGAAAATATTGTTCTAATTAGCCAAGTTGCGATTACTAAACGTTGCGTTACAAAAAGCTAGAGATTTTCCCTCAGGGCGCGCGAGGGGAAGAGTCGATCGATAATAAAACTCCGTAAATTCGGATTTTATAGAACGTAATGTAATATTGAACGCCGGTTTTTAGCGCTTGGAAATCCAGCGCGTTTAATATACCGACGGTATTAATTCATCTATGAAAAAATTTAACTAAAAATGCATAAAAATTAAGACGACTTCTTGCATAAGATAATCGTGTTAACTCTCGTCAGATACAGATCTTTCTCACGTTCGCTTATCCCAAAGTCTTCCCCGATATCATCGTGTATTATCATATTAGGTAAACGTGATCGCCAAATTTGATTTGACCGGCGACAACGTTGCATCGCAAATTCGTATCAGGAGAAATAACGTTTCGTGATAACGTTTTTCATCCGCGGGAGACGAGAGGCTCGGAGTCATTCCTTTATCTGTGTTGCGATCCCTGTGTATCATCAGCCGGCAGAGATTTGGCGCACGCGTCGCCGATGACAAATATCTTCGTGCGTGCATTATTTTTGCGCGGTCGTAAAAACACGCGGTACGAAGAAAGGTTGGCCGATCGATCGATCGATCGGCGTGATTAACGGTGTTATCGCGTGGAATTCGTAACAAGATCCCGAGATCCGAGCGGCGCGGCGTGCGGGAAGGTATAGGCAGCGGGCGAGACGGCACGTGCGTGTGCGGCGCGCCCCGAACAGAATAAAATCTGCTGCGGCGATGAAACGTCGCGTTTCATGGCCTTTCGAAGTAGCGCAACGGGTAAAGGTCGCGACGTTAAACGCTAAGCTCGCGATAATATGAAATAATGTAGACGCGAGAAATAATAGCTGCACGCTATAATAAATAATGTGCAACTCCCGCGGCAGCGTTTGTGTGCAAAAAACTGGCATCATTTTGAGAGGACAAATGCGCAGTTAAAAATTATATTAAATATAGATACATTTTGGCGTACAATAAATGAAACTGATATTAAACGCAATTGCGTTAAATTAAAAATACCTGTTTTTATTAAAATAAATTATTAATGCTAAAGGTAAAAGAAGATTATGAACTGGAAAATATGTTTTTATGCAGTTTATTTGTATCAAAATTTATATGAGAAAGAAATAAATCGCTGAATTTTTTTAACAGGTATATACGTATAAATTGTACGTGCGGAAAGTATGGATAAAGCGCCCGGAGAATTGATAGTTCCATAGTTTAATGTCATTACGAGTTTTTCCTGAGCGCTGATCCCTTTTGCAGACCGCTCGTCCTTTCCAATAAAGAAAGCTCTCCTCTATCCTGAAATTTCGCTTGATATCGCGCGCGGCGTGATTAAAGCGCGACCGAAAATTAAATTTTTTTAAGAGAAAATTAACAGGTCGCGCAAGAGAATTAATTGGCGCGACTACTCGCGACCTCTGCTATTTTCAAAGAGTACGTCGCTCTCTCGCACGGCATATTTTGCCAGGGTGGCAAGGGATGGACGCGCGCCATATACACCGCCGCAACCGTGCATATACTGCAAATTAATAAATTAATGAATTGATAAATTAATAGATAAATTTGGCGATAACTCTGCGCAGAGCAATTTATCGGTGAAATTTATTAAGAGGGAAGGCTTAATGAATTTTACGATGTATTTTTCGATATCCTATGAATATCGAAAAATATCGTAAATTATATCGATATTGAATTATTATTTTTACAGAGTTTCGTTTTGCGTTACAAATGCTGGATTATAAAGCGCTTTTCTTAAGCTATTTCTTATTAGAAATATATCTGCAGGGAAAATAAAAAGTATAAACAAGGTAAATATAAAAATAGATAGATAAGCATTAAAGAATGTCTAGATTCGTGATTTGCATCACTAAAGCTCAACTTCCGATCGACTTCCTGGACGAATCGCAAAGGCTTCGCGGACACGAGAAAGGAGATAAATTCGTGAGCCGCGTGCATAGCCGCATGCGATCCTTTACGTCCATCGCATATATCAAATCCCACAGGAGGTGGGCACTCGTGCAGAATGCGGTCCGCAACGAATAGTTTCAGTAGTATGCCTATTTGCAAGTCGCGACACGCTCAAGTCGCCGTGACGTCAGGCTCGAAGCTCGAAGCTTTGATTACATTACCGTGTGCGTCCGATCGACCGAAGCGGGAGCGGAGATTCGACCGGCGCGAGTCGGCGCGAGGCCGGCCACTCGTCGCCGCATAGAATCAGAAATGCGCCGACACGTTCGAGAGATTCGTGCGCTCCTTCCCGACGCGATCGCGGGATAAAGATAAAAAAAAAACAAGATGACGTGCGAGAAGGGGAGGAGGGAGAAAAAAATAAGTACTTCGTCGCACGACAGTTTTCGCAACGCGCGCGAATTGGAAGGTAGCGAAATATCGATCACGAAGCAAAGGTTGCCGCGGGATCGAGCGCGCGGCATCCAAGGTCGGCACACGCGAGAGAGCCGCAAAGTTTATCAGATCACTTTCACCATTGAGAGGATTTTAACGGTGCGCGCGTTTGCCAAAAGCAAACTGGGAATGATGACGATAATCGGTCCCGATCCGCCGCCGCTGCACCGCCGCCATGCTGCCGCCGGTATAATTCGTAATCCCGGGGACTGAAAGCAACCACCGGCACACCGAATGGGACGGCAATTTACGGTATAATCGTTGATTGCGCGACTCGATGAATCGTTATTCAAATCCGCGTGACGCGCGGCACCGTGGGAGGCCGGCGCGCGGGATGGAAACGGGCCCGGGGGACCGGGAGGGCGAGCGGGGGTGCCCTACGGATGCCAATTTCCCAATCATTTTACATGCTGTTTATTATTTTAGCGTCACGAATAATTTGGAATTTAATATACGAATGGCAGTCGTCATCAAGTGCGATATACCTCCAATTCTGCGCGAAAGGAGAAACGAGATGCATGACTTTAACAAATTGGAAAATACTTCTGGAAAATATTACCGCGAGTATCTCTCGAGAATTAGCTAATTTCCACGTGGATCTTTCTTATATACACGCGCCTCTATTCACTTATATTTTTATTCTCAAGTTAATTCGTAGCCAATAATTCCGCGAGGTAATTTCCATACGCGTTTAGCATGATTATGCTAAAATATAACCGTGAAATGGATTATATTCATGCTAAACATATGCGTAATATGTCCCACCTAATTTTGAGGCCAGTGGTTGGCCTTCCCCTGAACTTTCGATACCAGTTCCGCGAGCTCGTATTTTTCCAACTCGGAACTCCATAAGATATTCATGTTGCCATCGTCGAAAACTGTTAATTATTAGTTTCGCTTGCACTTTGTCAATAAAGGCGTCGTCATCGTATCTAATTTCATAGAAGATAAATCAGAATTAGCGTAATTAAAGCTTGCAGCACGTCACAAGGCGCGGGTGACACGAACGATAAAATCGTTCCGTACACGAGATTTAAATCACCATTGAAAGATACGATCGCGGTGTAATTATTTTGCGCAAAAAATCGACGGCGCGTATACATTTAACTTCAAATTCGCTCATTTATATTATTATTATCGTAGATATAACGTTAAACCGGCACTTTAAATCTCGTCCCGATGAAAATATCGCCGAAATTTGCATTTTTAAATATTTTTACTCTCTAAATCACTTAACGATTTCGCGAGTCGCGTAATAAAACTTGTTACTTGTTGCTCGCTAAACTCGAAATCGATACTATAACGTATTTCCTTTCGTTGATTTAGCCGTATTTGATAAATCGCCCCGCTTCGTATTCGGCCCGCGTCGAATTTCGAAATAAATGAAAATTACGGACGTAAGCCATTTTTAACAATAACAGGCCGTTTTGCCAGCTAATTAAAATTATCGCGCGCAAAGAGCCGGTAACGCGTCGATTTCGGCAGCATATCCGATGCCGTTTCCTCTCCCGCTCTCCGGCCTCTCCCTCGCCCGCCCGCGTACAGCGAATTTTTCTATATATAATATGCAAACGAAGCCACTGTCGAATAATATGCTGGCCCGGCGCGTTCCTCATTGACATTCCACACAGCAATAATCAGCCGATACAGTCGACTATTTTTGCTCGGGCAGTCGCATTGTAAGCGCAATAAAGTATGCAAAATTTATCGCCACGGTCGGCATCCTCTCCAACGTTTTCTCGCGTAGGTATACGCGCTATCCGATCGCAGCATAAATTATTATTACATTTTACAAACTACTGGGTCGCGGGATCAACTGCCATTTTATTTATAACACGTAACGGCGACGTCTTATCGCGAAACTTGCGGGAATTGCATAATGACATGCGAGTCCGTAGACATGTAAATATTTTCGCGTATAAATATTTATTCAAAGAGATTCGAAGTTTCCTTGCGGGAAGGCTGAGATGATTGCAAGACAAAAGAGAAAAGAATAGACAGGGTCGATATTGAAAAAAAAAATACAAAGAATTTGTTAACAATCTCTAATAACGCGATTAAATTCCGTTCGACTGCATCGCTATTTAAATTACGGTAATGATTACATAGTAATTATTGATCGTTCGGGGGAATAATTTTACATTATAGGGGAGAGTAAAAGAGGGAGATAAAGAGCGCAAACGCGCCGTTAAATAGACTCGATTATTATCGATTATTACATTCGTTTACCGCCGAAACGCAGCCGACTCTTCGAATGTGTGTACACAGTTCTTTTCGCGAGAACTTGCCGAAAAAGGGATGACACGCGGACGTGTTACTGCTCCCATTTGTTGTTTGTGATGCGACCATTCGGCCCTTGACTTGTCGCGCTGGTGTGCACACGACCTGATTCACGCCGAATCGCAATAAAGCCGCTATTGGATCGTCAAAATGAAACGAAAGGGTCACCGGGCGGAGACAACGGTAGAACGCAGTTGCTAAATGTGCAAAAATTGCCACGCCAATGCGATCTTGGACACGGTTGCCACTGCAGCGCAATCTTTAACGCAGACACGCAGAAGTCGACGAACTTAAAAAAATTAAGCGGCGAAAGTTCGATAATATTTTAAAAACACGATACGATAGATTAAACATGAGGCAATAAAAAATACACGATACGAGAGATTAAAAATGGAGCAGTAGATATTGGATGAAAATTATGTGTGCGTCGATTAACGAGAGCTTCACTGCAAATTAGATAATGGCCGCGTGCAGCAAAAGTCAGCGTTTGAGCAAGCGCTCTGCGCCGATTAGATTATACTTGTAGATCCAGAGGAATAGTTCTATCTCGAGGAAACTTTCAAGTTGTAAGATAAACATTCTGTTGGACACTACTCATATGAGGGGAAATATATGTATAGTTTGTACAACTATATTTACATACTCGTACGTGTGTTCTTGCAAATTAAAAAAATTTTTTATCGGGTCATTTATAGATTTTCTCTTTTGTTCTTTAAATTGATTGTCGTTCGGCTCAATGGGTCCATCACTGTATGCTCGATTTCCTAAATCAAAAATCATGCAGGCGCAATTTTGTTGTCCGACGGTTACACGCGATTCTAATAAGCGCGTCACCCCCAGATGCTTGACAAATATTTTTTAAACAGTCACCGGCGCTTACACCTGCTTTAAATTCATTTAAATTCGTCCATTATCGAGCGCACTTTACCGGATCGTTGTTATTGACATTTACAAATAAAATCAAGCAGCCAATTTAAAAATTTTACAAAGGCATTACAAACGAACGTGTATATATATGACTGCGCGTATTGCTTATACACTTACAGGGGGACTCTCTATCTAATTTTCGCTCCTGTTTTTTATTTTTTTCAGATTCTTTTCGGGATACCATCAACGGGCTTAGGCAAAGACTCCTGAACTACTTCTGGAATATGCCCGACATTACGGACATCAAGATTCCCGATGGGGCGAACACGACATCCACAACTAAGGTAAAATACTCGGCAGACTCAATTTACAAATAAGAAATCGCTAATCCACGAATTAACGATTTCGCCGCCGCCGTTCGCCAGAGATCTATACGCTGTTGATCAAATCAACATGGATTATCGCGGATTGTGTTCTTAAACTAAAATGCCGATTTGGCGCGCGCCGCGTGCAGCTCTCGCGTCGGATCGAATTTCGAGCGGAGTAAAATCCCCGGCGACACGCGGAGAGGAAGCTCCGCGTCGCGTCGCGGACCGTCGCGGCCCGGACCGGACGCGTCGCGCGGGCGGGCGGATAATGCATCGCCAGCAATTTACGTACATACACGTGCAAACTACAGCAACGAGATAACGGCGGAGGGACCCAGGGGGGAGGGGAGGGGAACGGGAGGAAGGGAGGATCCCCTTAACAATGGTACGGTAGCGTCAAGTGTGCGGCAACGAGGAGGAGAGAGGGGGTGGGGAGGGGTGATCGGATTACCGCATTTCCCGTCGCGTATTGTTACACGCTCGGAATCTGCGCGCCGCCATATCTAGCTCCGATATTTAAGTCGCTTAACGCGTAATGCGACTTGCCGCACAAAGCGCGACTAACGGAAGCGGATAACTGCCCGCCGAAAAGTTCGCCCGCGCTGCTTCCGCGAATTCTGCAGTGCATCCTCGGACACCGGGCTGCCGCATCGCGTTCGTCGTTTCGCACGCGTACGCGGTCAGCGGGAGGAGAGAGGAGAGAAAGGGAGAAAAGGGGAGAGTGTTTAGTGTTTTCTGAGATGACACGGCGAGCGGGGAGAGATCTAGTTTTATTTTTATAAATTTTTCTCATTAACGTACGATTATTATCCGCCATAATCGAGATATTTATTTAATCGCGAGCTCTTCTCACGCTCTTAAAGAGCGTATCGAGGTTTATATCACAATCCCGCTTATGAATAATATTCCTCTCTAATGCCGTTCAAACGTCGAGGAATTAAACGTGCGCGCGCATCACGTGAAACGTCATAAGAACGCATTAAAAACGATGACATGTGAAATTGTAACGTGATGTAGCATTTTGTAAGGAAAATTGTACGGAGGACTTTCGTCATTGCGCTTTCACACGTAGAAAGGTGTAGAAAGTTCTAATTAAATAGAGCGATTCTGATAATTCATACTGATGAAGCACTCCGTGAATCTCCTTGTTTAGCAGAGCAAACCGCAAATCGTATCGGCACTGTCATGTATTAAACGCAGTTAAATCCACGCAGCGTTGCAAATTCTTCAATAATTGGAGCTTAATTAATTTTGACGATGCGTTTGTCAGTTTGTAGAGCTGCAAATTGTTCGATAAACCCGTTTGCGCCCCTGTCTATACCAGCTCTCGTTCCTTCGGGGACATGTGTAACGCACATGCTATCTTTCCGAAGAACTTCGTTATTACGAATCGAACTACATTTGGCGATTGAGGGAGGGAAAAATTGTTAAATTGGTTCCCAATTACCGAGAATCGTCCCACACGCGATTTCGTATCTCGATAAGAAATACCGCCGAAGACACTTATACGTATCACGGATTGTTCACGCGGCTTCTCTTTGTCTGATTGCAGATCATCAACGGCCACGTGGTGACGATCAACGAGACGACTTACACGAGCGGCGACGAGCTCGGCGGCACCGCATTCCGCATTCGTATAGTCGACGTGAAGCCGCTGAACGACACCGAGACGATCGAGGGAAATACCGGCGAGCCGGCGGTGAGGCCGGAGTCGCCGGAGAGCCGTGAGACGGTCGAGGATTTCAACAACGAGATTTCGAAGAACACGGAAACGCTGACCGCCTAACAGGCGGTCGGCCCGCTCCGCGAGACACGCCGGCGATCTTCGGCGGTGTCCGGGTGGATTTCCGGGTGGAGAGGAAGAAACGACCTTTATAACGTGGCTGTAGTAGAGTAACTTCGACGCCACACACCGCGGTGTGCGTCGCGTTAAAATATAAAGCATTACTGTAATATATACATATATATCTATAAAGTTGTGTTTCTGTTATTTCCTATCGCTTCTCGATAGTATATGTATACGTTTACCTGCGTCTCTCCGGGAAAGAAAGAGGAGATCGCCGTTGTCAAAAAGGATAAACTGGAACATTTGTAAATACATGAATAACACAAATAGAGAAGGTTAATTAGTTTCAGTTAATTGTGATAATTTGATTTTAATTAATTGATTGAAAGCTTTTAAGTCATTGCGAATCAGATTAAAATTCTCAGTTATACGTGAAATTAAAATAGATGAGATTTAAAGCTCAATGCGCATTTACATTTTTCAGCCGAATATTTTATTCTGAAAATAGTTGAATTTTATACGTATTGCGACATATACGCTTTATTAAAAGACACGTCCACCGGCGATTGATATGGAAATAAAATGTTGTTGTGTGTGATTTCTTGTATTTTTTTTTCAGATTAGTTACTTGGACCCCCTTCTAATTTATATCTAATATTCGTACACGTTAATATGTATATCCAACAACATTTCGAAATGGCGTTAAAGATTTTTATATATTTTGTAAATTAGCAGAAATAAACATAAAAGTGGTATGCGTGCGATAATTAACCCGTAATATTTAATATATGTCCAATTTATATATTTCCTGTATGTAATTCTCGCGTATCTCGTTCTGCCTTACATATATGAATGCCGCAGCAAAAAAGGTGAAAGCATCGATACTCGGAGCCACACAGCTTCGTGTATCATTCACATATCACGCCGGTTTACTGGCTAACACACAGTCGTATTTATATATACATAAATATGCAAGGCCATTTTGTAATAACTAATTATACCGCTCTATCGTCAAGCGGAATATCTGCGCCAGTCCAGTTTGTCACGTTTCACGCGACCAAATACGAATATGAATATATATATAAATTATTGCTGTATCGCATTAGCATCGCAGACAGCATGCGTGTTTGAAATCGGAACGTAAGACGAATCTTATGATGTAGTGTCTAAAAGGCGGGTTACGTCCCGATTTTGAAGTGCTGTCTGAGATAATGCTTTATACGCTCGTGAAACGACGCGAAAAAACTTCCTGTGAAAGATTGCACAAAGCTGATATTTAATAAATCTGTAATTTCGTATGCATATATTCAGATATCCCGTTCAGACAACCCGTTCTAATTCCCTTGACAATGGTATCTTTCAGCGCTGAAAAATGTTGAGTCGAATAAGGCATGTACAATTATGTGGTCAAGTGCCCACGCAAGTAAACAATTTACGAAGGAAATATTTAAAATATTCGTCCCATAGAACGTCGATTTTCTTTTATAATTTTATAGAAAGAAAAATGTACACGTTCCTATTATGCTGCTACTCTCGCATATTTCTATATACGTACAGATTGTATTTCATACAGATTATAAATCTGTAAGTTAACCAGAGAAAAGTTGATATAATAAAATAAAAATAATAGTATTATATTCGCACAACTGCTATATATGTAATATGTAATTCACGTAAGTTTACGATTTAAATATTTCCTTGATAATTTTGATTCCAGTATTTTAAAGGTCTTAAGATAAAGATCCAAATTAGATTTTTGAGTTAAGAATCGAAAATATTGAATTTAATAAATTACACAAACTTTCTCAAAGTTTTCTCTGTAAAATTATCAATTACTAAAATCAATTTTTAAAATCAATTGTAGTACACGCGCATATAACGTTGTTGTAAATAGTTTATAAAGTTTTTCGCTACTATCATAACATTTTGATTTTCTTGGCCATCCATTTTTTAAATAACAATGCAAATAAGTAAATAGCGCCTGAATAGCACAAAATAAAAACTATTGACGCTTTCAATCATCGGGCGGTGTTTTAGGTCTAATGATTACTTTTAAGAATTTCATCTTTTTATCTTTAAATTTATACGTTGATCACTATTCGATTTTTAAACCTAATTTTTTGTCAAAGCTGGAAATATAGTTTCATGTAATTAAATTAATATTACATTATTGCTGGCGATGCTAA
>NW_012026894.1:3153901-3190858 GCF_000956235.1 Wasmannia auropunctata | reverse complement strand
GAGAGAGAGAGAGAAAAGAGGGAGTCCGCGAGTTTTTCGGTTTGGAAAAAGAAATCGGAGACGGCAGACTACTGGATCCGGGGCTACTACTGTTCAGCGGCTTTCGAGCTTGCGAACTGACTGAAATCTAGGATCGGCCCGCTCCGGGCGTCATCATATCGGGACGCTATTTTCGGCGTCCCGACGACTCCAGAAACGCGCCGCGCGCGTCCCCCCCGGCTCCCCCTTCGCCACCCTCCCCCTGGCGTCCTTCCACACCCTCCTCCCTGCAGCCGCTCTCCGACCGCTCTCTCGTCTCTCCGCCACCCTTCTGCTCCTTCGTCTCACTTTTGGCGTAGCCTCTCCTTCTCCTGTATCTCGATGCAGTGTGCCGGGTGCAACTTTTCTACGTTACGCCCGCGTCTACTCTTTCTCTCCCTGTATCTCTTTTTTCCCCTCACTCCTCCTTTTTCCTCGAGTTTCCTTCGAGCTTCTTCGAGCTTTTTCATCCCGCACTTCCGTCGCTCCTTTCGTACGAGATTTTTCAGTTTACGATACCAGTGGCCGATCTTCTCGATGACATCCCCGCCTCTTCCTCCCACTTTCTCTTCTTCTCCTCGCCGTTCTTCTTTTACGAGTATTTATGGAGCGACCTGTACCTCCGATTTGCGCGAAGAAACGAAACGGGGTCGACGTAGTCTGACGCGAATTCCGGAGGAACGGTTTTGCCTCGCGCGGCTCCTGGGATTTTTCGGTACCGGGTGAAGTACGGGGGACTTCCGACGCGCGGGTGTACGCTTCGTTAAATTCATCTCCCTCCGGCTTTATTCTCCGTGTTAAATCGTTGATGTCGCGTCGCCGTCGCCGTCGCCGTCGCCGCCACCGCTGCAATCTGTTGACGTTGACATTGGCGGAGTACTGTAGCGGACTCCGGTGGTGGTCGAGGCCCTCTCCCGGGACACACGCGCGCACGTGGTGAAAGCTGAGAGGATGCTGCGATGTCAGCACGCAGACGTCATGTCGTAGGGCCCGTGGCGAATCGCGACCTCGCGAGCTCGGGCGGCTCGCGGCACTATTACGATGGAGACGAAGCGAGCGGCAGATTGTTGAGCGAGGGGACTGTCGACTTGGAGGCGAGCGGGCAACAGCCGACGACGACGACGACAATGACGTCCCGCGACCGGACCAACGAGTTCGCCAACGCGATCCGCTCCATGCAGAGCAGGACCGTGGCGCGGACCGCAGCGAACCTGCAAAATCCGCGCCGTGCACGCCAGATACAGAGCTACTCCAACTTCATGATGATAGCCAAGAACATTGGCAGGAACATCGCCAGCACGTACGCCAAGCTGGAGAAGCTTGCCCTATGTAAGAGCTGAGCGAGCGTAGCCAAGCTCGGCTACAATATGTTGCGTTCAAATAAGAGATATCGCAAACAATAGAATTGAACAATCATTTGTTGCGGAGATTATTGTTGTTTCTTGGGCCTTATTCGTAAATTTGTGTGAAACTTAATATATAACTTCAAATTGTTAGAAACATCGTTAGGATTATCATTGGCCGTCTCAACTTTTATTGTTTAGAATTTTATGACATATGTACTTAACGAAATGAAAGTAAGAAACGAAACAAACATTAAAATGATAGGGAAGCTACTCTGAAAACATTAAAAGTGTTCTACGATAACTAATATAAACTGCCTGTTACAGTGGCCAAGAAAAAATCCATATTTAACGACAGACAAATGGAGATCGAGGAGCTTACAAATATTATAAAAACGGATCTAAAAAGCTTGAATGTTCAAATCGGAAAACTGCAAGAGCTCGGAAAGTCGCAGAGAGAGAGCTTCGGCTCCTCCCAGAGTCATCACATTGCCTCGCACTCTTCCTCGATTGTGATGGCATTGCAATCAAAGCTAGCTAATATGTCCAATCATTTCAAAAGTGTCTTGGAAGTTCGTTCTGAGGTACGTAACCTAAAATAAACAACATTCTTTCTGATATCAAATCATTCAAATCAATTCATTATCATCATAGAATATTTTAGTACAGCACTAATTAATTTTTGCATTTTGATATTACTATTATTAAACAACAAATTTCGTTAATATTAACAAAGGAAATACGCGATTAAAAATATTATGGAAAATTAGAAAATAATAATGTGTAAATTGTTTGATGTAGAATATGAGAGAGGAACAAAGCAGGAGGCAGCAGTTCACTCAAGGATCTGTGTCCACTATGCTCCCTCCGAGTGTTGTTTCTGGAAAACAAGGTTCTCTGTTGCTGCAGGAAGAGATTTCTAGTAGTAGTTCAGTTGCGATAGATCTTGAACCTGCGATGAATCAGCAGCTGCAACAAATTATACAAGATGATACCGTAAGTAATAGCGGCGAGAGTGTGAAGTAATTTAACATAATAGAGAGTACATCTATAGTATCTGCTTCTTGAAGGATGCGTACGTGCAATCGAGAGCCGAAACTATGCAGAATATAGAATCTACTATAGTTGAGTTAGGCGGCATTTTCCAACAATTGGCGCATATGGTTAAGGAACAAGAAGAAATGGTTGAAAGGTAAGAAGTGATGTAATGAATCTAAAAGAAACGGATATATCTTTAAAAAATACTTTAATTTGTTGAAATATAACGCATGTATAAATTTCTAACTCTCAAATGTAATTGACGTTACAGGATAGACAGCAATATAGAAGATACCGAGCTAAATGTGGAAGCTGCACACACCGAAATACTGAAGTACTTTCAGTCTGTGACAAACAATAGGTGGCTAATGATAAAGATATTTGCGGTCCTGATATTTTTCTTTATATTTTTCGTAGTGTTCTTAGCATAACACTATCGATACTGTATTTATAATATCATTACACTTTATCATCCATATCCACTGTTTGTGATATAAGAAACAGAGAGAAAATGGTTTTTTTACAAAGCTACGACATTCATACAGGCTAAAATGAAAGGTATTTTGCGTGCATTCCTCGCCCTTTCCCCCTGAATTGTGAATATTGTAAGTACATTTAAATACTATTGTAAGTATTTAAATATTACGTTACTCGTGTATATCTCGCATTTCGCTGAATACAAGAAAATGTAAAAAGGAAATATTTCTATAGATAATAAATGCATAATTTTCATTTTTTGGGGGCGAAAAATTTTACAATTAAACAAATTGTGTTTTATAAGGAATATGAACATCGAAAATAAAAAATGGTTTATATATACTTATATCATAAATCGACTACATATTCTTAACATTTCATTTTAGTTATTTTGATAAAAAGATAAAAGAATAAAAAAATATCTAATTTCTCTTATTTTACGTAGAATTATATAATTAAATTTATAATAATCTCTGACACACAGCCTATCATAATAAATTACAATTTATTTCAATTTTCAAAACCATATATAACAATTATATCTTTTTATCTTCTACATTGATTATAAGAACTTTATTACAATATTTCCTCTACTACGAACATTTGATATCTAAAGTATGTTACCAGAAATGTATAATTTAATTACATGTTTCCAGTATTTTTTTCCATTTTCACAATAAAATCAAAACGTATAAAAATATTTTTATCAATTTTTATAAATAATTTATTTTCTAAAATTGTAAAATAAAAAACTAATTTGTCTGATAACTGATGAGTGATGATAAAAAGATTGCTCTTTTTAAGAAAAGCAATAGGGAACAGTAGTCTACTATGTAGTAATCACAGATATAATAACAACATTTACAGATGACACTGTTTAATGAATCCCCATGTATAATACGTTATCTTCTATTAATATTTGATGTAAAATTTTCATCATCACATATTTATTTATAATTGTTACACAATGAGAACTCTCACTGATATAGTGATGATTTGGCCTTTGTACAAGTGAATAACAAGATACAAAACTTAGACTTTCCCGTGATGCGCCTTATCCAGTGATTCTCCCGAAGAATGTAAGGAACCTAAAAAAGTTAATGTGTAATTAAGTAAAATATCCTTTTCAATATATTTCCTAATTACTGTGATACACGCAAGTAAAAAGATAAATCTACGATTTAGACTGTAGAATGGTATGAAAATTAATTTTACTACATTATGATATAAAAACTTATAAAAAATAGACAAATTTAGCTAGCCTATATTTGAAATTTCACAAAAAACATTTTAATTACAATAATAATAAGAACGATATAAAAATACTGAAAATATATCAAAAATATTAAATGGACATTGTCACTAGCATAAATAAAAATCGTCGATTATAAATTCTTTAACCTGACATCTATTTGAGATTATTTCCTTCCATAGTACTCCAAAACTGTCTCACTTTAGAGAAACGTTTGCGTCCTTGCATGCACAAAAATATAAAAAGGCAGATAATAATAACAAAAACACACGAAACTTCCCAAAAAGTTGAAAAACATCGTGCGGACCAACGCTACGTGGCATGCCGGCGAAGTGCGTGTGTCGTCGCTCTCGTGTGTCACATCGTTTTCACAAACCTTTATGATTGCGCGCACGTTGCTCTCGTTGAGGTGGATGAAAACCAGAATTGCGCGGGTGCGGCAGTGATTCTTCACCCCATGGATGCGTCGTGCCGATGGGTGGGGGCAATATCGAGCCAGGTGGAGGAAGGGGCGGGATGTGATCACTACCGTACGGATGCGGTGGCGGCGATCTGTGGCGATCGTACGGTGGAAGTAAATGCGGCGGAGACATAGGCGGCGGCGGGGAACCGGCGTTCTCGTACCTGCCCCCGGAAACCGGGGGACGATGTAACGCCGGCGGCGGCAACATCGGCGGGGGTGACGACAGTCTGCCGCCGAGTGGCGGAGGACGTTGACTGATATCGTACGGAGGTAGACCGGAAGCGGCGGCGGGCGGCAAGGGCGGTAGATACGGGAAACAGTGCAGATAGGAGGGTGGCGGGGGTGGTGGGACTCCCGAGGAACCGCTAAACATTACGGGAGAGCTGGACGACTCTGCTCCTATGAACAGTGGCGGGGAAGTCGTCGTTTCCCCGTTCGCTTCCAGGCCTGTGTTTGGAAATCAGTTTGAGAAAACAGACAAATCCAGAGGGCTTTTATAAATTCCGCCGTCCGATACTTTGCGATCCGCCGTCTGTAGTACGTGCGTTGCCAACGGTGCTTATTATCTCAGATAATATTGCTATAGCACAAATTTTTTAATAATGACCCGCTAAGAAAACTAAACTAAACTGGTTTTACTCTACGGATCGCAATGTTACTGCGCGTTACAGTTTCTAAGATCTTTATGACAAATCATTATTCGTCTACGAAAAATGGATATACATATATTTCTATGTGGACAAAAGTTAATGTAACAACGATCGACGATAAAATCTGATACAAGCTAAAAATTGTACTTTACTCGTTATCGTAATTCTTTGCTAAATACGGGTATTAATTAATGCCTTGTAATAGGAATACTTACGGTGTAGCTTTGCTTCGGGATCGGTATCATTTAAGTTTTTCTCTACGAGTGTAAGACGATTACGTAATTGGCTAGCCTCGGCCTTCGATTCTTCCAAACGGCGCTCGTTTTGGCGGGCAGCGACCTTGCAAAACAAAACGAAATTTTATATGAATATTTCCCAGTGTAGCATATATATATATACTCTTTTCATATAGGCAATACGTACCCATTGCTCATGTGCCTTCATTTCCAGAGCAGATATTTGATTTTTGTATTCCCTTTCCTGATCCACAATTTCCCGTTTTAACATCTCTACTTGTTGTCTGAAATTCAATTTCCTGTAATGAGCTAATTGCAGCGCATATAAACTCATTAAATAAATTCCTGTAATAATGACGATGCGAAAGTATCCAATTTCAACTCTAACGACGTAATTTTCACAAATTAAATTCTACATAAATATCAAATAATATGCTTACTTATAATTTTGAATTTCATTTTGCATCGTGTGTAACCTTTCGACCGTCGATACAACTTCTCCTTGTTTTTGTAACCAAATGGTCTCTTCCCTAAAAACGATTAAAGTACATTAATAATTTATTAACTGTAGTGCTTAAATATAAAATTATAAGAGTAATCATCACTTACTTCTGGCGTTCGGTTTCCTTATCTTGGAAAAACTTTGATAAAACCTCAAGTCGTGTCTCCGCATCTTTCCTTTCTTTTTCAGCCATTTTACACTGATCGCTTAGCGCAATTATCTCTTCCTTAACAAGTTTCATATGTTCTACGACACAAGAGTTATTGCCATTAATAAGATTAAGTTAAAAATATTGATCATATTAGAGGAAAAAAATTAAATATCTTTAAGAAAGTACCTTCTAATAACTGATGAGCGCCGTTAACATCGTTTAATCGCATCTTTAATTCGTCTCTCTCCTCACGCAGTTGCACTACTTCAATTTTAATGCTAGATACGTCGTATAACTTCTCCAAATCCAAGTTGTTTGATTTGATTTGACTGATAACGTCTAACAGTTCTTTCACTTCGATCTCTTTGCCTCTCAATTCTTTATACAGTGAAGACTTTTCAGTAGACAACTAAGGAAAAAGTATATCTTAATAACTGAATCACATGTCATAGCAAGCATATCTACATATCAATTAAACGTTCCAATTTTTATATATTAATTTTGACTAGCGTATATAATTATGGACTTACTTCGTCTACTTGCTCTTCAAAACTGTGTACTTTATCTGTTAGCGTTTGTTCTATATTATTTTTAAGACTTTTTTGAGTCGTCAATTCATCCTGTGTTTGCAAGTATTTTACTTCGAAATCCTCGCATTTCTTCTTAGCAGAGGCAAGATTTGCTGATAAAGCCTCAATCTGCAATATATAAATTTGTCATGTATATTAATTAACATATAAATCAGCCATTAAAAATTAATAAAAAGACAATAAATAAATAAGTAGAAAGTAGAACAAAACAAATGACGTCCAAACATGCTATAAATAAATATAATATAAATATCATCTTTAAAAATGTTTATTATATTCGTACAGCTATACAAATATTAATCTCAAGTTCACAACTACATCACAATGAGAAAAAAAATTAATCCTTTTCTAAACAAATAAAATAGAACCGATCTTAATGTGTCGTAAATAAATAACTCTTACCTCTTGAGCCTTAAGGTTTAACGCATTGGTTAAGGATTCGTTCGCGGTTTGTTGCGCGTCTAATCGTGCCTGTAGATCTTCCACCGATTGGGCTAGCGGATTAACTTCATTGTTTGACAAAACTTCCCTTAGCATACGCTCGAGTTCTAATCCAGCTTCAGTTGCGTTCTCTAAATCTTTCTCCAACATAGACACTTGCTCTTCCAACTCTATCTTCGTGCACTACGGACAGAGGAACGCAAATTTCGAAATGCGATTTTCAATTCGTACAAAACGTAATAAAAGCAAACGAAAAATAATTGTGCATTGTACCTGTGACACTTCTAAATCAGCTTTTAGCGATATAACCATTTCGTTAGAACCAAATGATTCATCTTCTATGCCTTGCAACTAAAATATAAATGTTTTAGTACACGTTAATACGTTTCGAACGTTAATAATCGAAAAAAGAAAACGTGCCGAAGTAGCGATGAGTCAACTTGCTCATGCACTGCTCACCTTATCTTTAATAGATTTTAGATTCTCAGTGAGTGTTTCGCATTCTTTCGTTGAGACTAACAACTCTTTCTCGAGTTTATTAATCCTTGCAATAAGTTGTCCATCTCTTCTTACATTCTGGACAAAAATGTGTATACGATTAAGTTTTATTGAATGACGTTGTACTCAAATGCATTGCGTGATTAATCACATGACATCTCAAAACAGGAATAAATCATAATTAATAAGGTCGCTTTATAAATACGATTTCAACAGATTTAGAATAAACTTAAATTACGCTTCTGATTTAAGTTCTTCTGTTTCGAGCACTTTAAATATAAACGAGATATATTTACCTCAATGTAATAATAGCCGAGAGTGAACACTAGTGTTGTCAAGGCTGTTACACACAGGTACATCAATGTTTTCCAATAATTATGATCCAACTTGACATCAAATAAATTATCTTCTCCATTTACAAAGTCTTCATTCTATTGCACAGAAAAAAATTATGCGCAACAGACATATGCAAATTAGTATGCAGGAATTCTCATTTATTTTGTTGAAACTCAGTTACCTCGGTCGCGCAGTCAGTTGTAGATACAAATTTCTTCAAGCCATTATCTCCGTCCTCATTTTTAGACGAAACCTTATCTTCACTGTTTATGTGATCACCATATTCAGGTAAGATTCCCTCCTCTACAGAATCGACGGTTTGACCTTCGACTGAACATACAAAGCATTTAAGTTTAGATACAACCAATATCAAAATACATTAAAATTAAATATACGTTCTATGTAATGCTAAAACCCTTCTATACTATTAATTAACCAGTAAACTTACCATCTTTGCGTTTCAAATTTTCAATGCTCGGCAAATCTCGTTTCCTGAGAATTTCGTGGAGAGTCATTGCTTGCTCTGAGATTACACTCTCTTGACTAGAATCCACAGATTGCTCCTGCCCGACCACGCTAGATTTCGCACCGTTCGATAATTCGTTAGATTCTGTAGGAACATTGTCAGAGCTAGTACCATTGACTAAATTATCATTTCTATTTACATAACTATGTACAATTGATTCATTATTAAATTCAATATCTGCAGCGCTACGATTTAATGCCTCTTCTTCTGTAATCGCTAGAGTCTCGTCAACAGAATGACTCTCGGGGAATGATTCTGTCGCGATATTTTCTGCCGTGTCAGACGGTGAGCTAACAGTTTCTGAAATTTCAGCAGTTACTTTGTCAGCCTGATCAACGATTTCTTTGTAATCAGCATCTTTCTTCGTATTTTCTAGCTGTGCTTCATTACTTTCGGGTGATTTCTGCTCGCTATCGTCGCTATTTTGAGTAGTGATTTTAGTTTCTTGCAAATTAGACAAGATTGTTGATTCTTCTTCGCCAGAAGTAACTGCACCATCAGTCCTATTTTCGATAATTATCTCCGGTTCACTCGTTTCCTGTACTTGAACAAATGGTTTTTCTGTATCTTCAACGTGGCTGTCAACGTCGGCTTTTGCAGAAGCAGAACTATCGTCCGCTAAAATTGGAGGTGCTGTTGGCAATTCTTTGGCAGGCTTATCAGCATTTTCATGTACAAAATTATTGATTGAAGGCACGTCACTAGATGCAGTATTTTCCAAAATAATCGCGGAAGCTTCATTTATCTTTTCATCTGAAATTTCTGCACTTTCAATACTCTCATACATAACTTCCTGCTGCATTTCTACTTTTTCTTTATCTACAAAACCTTGGTCTATACTCGATTCCGACTTTATTCGAGCTGAAAGAATTTCTTCGGTTGCAGCATCCTTAGCTTCAACATTTTCGGAAACTTGCTCCTCTAATTGCAGACTGCCCTCGACAGCAGCTTCGGGAACGGCTACATCATCGCTACTTTGAGTAATGGTGCTCTCCGGGTCCGCGGCTACTGAGCTAGATAAAATTTGAAACGTTTTCGTAATTGAGGCAAATATACTGTCGCTTTGGACTTGTTCCGTAACTTTCTCCTCGTTATCCTCTACATTCTCCTCAACGTTGCTATCTGATTTTTCCTTATGTTCTACATCTTTTAACGATTCCTCATTGGATTCACTACTCCCGTCAAGCGCCAAAGTGTCATCTTTGCTGACTGTGTCTAAGGAACCGCTTATTGCTTCTAAATTCTCTAGCAAACTGGGGCTAGCTTGTTTCTGAGTATCCACCGACAATTCAATTCCTCCAAGTTTACTGGCGTCGTTCGTGCCCGGTTGTGACTCTTTGTTGCTGACAAATGTATCCCTGTCGGATGATAATCCCTTGTGGGCTGTATCGGAATCAGAAATCACTGAAGCTGGCTCATTCGGCAATGCGGTAGCGTGAGCGACTTCAGCCACAAAGCTGGGCTGCACGGACGGGCCACTCTCAAAATAAACCGTGGTTCCGTCTATCACTTCGTACGAAGGTGTCGCGCTATCCGCATTGATCGCATGAATCTCTTCCGTGGTACTTTCATCTAAGGATTTTAACGACGGTGTCTGATTATCATCCAGGGATAATTCATCCTTCAACAAAGCATGCAATTCCTCTCCTGTGTCAACAAAGCCGCTCTCCTTCTCCGTCGGCTCGAGCTTCTCAGGCTGAACTCTGTTAGCCTCACCATTAAACTCATCAACAGGCACTTCGTGCGACAAAACACGTTTTAGAACTTTATATTCCTTTAGGAATGTCTTGGGTGCAAATCCACGCTTGCCGTTTATCTGAAACAGATGTCGATATGTCAAGAAGAACATGTCTTTTGTGGAATGAAGGGATATCAATCTTGGACATCAGCAGGGGGTTCAAATTTTTTAAAAATATGAATAAAAATATGTATTACGTCAACAATAAAGTCAATGATATTTCAGATGAAGATATTAATAAAATATACCTCGACACCCCATAAATCTGTCCGCTTTCCAGCGCCTTTACTGAAAACTTTGACGTCTACATTGGCACGAAACGACATCACCTCAGGATCGTTCGTTGCGTAAGCGAGTATGGTCCTGGCCAGCGAGATGGGCTCTAAAATAACAGTGAAAGTAACGCAACGATCACGATCACGATGCGGCTAAGTGGAACGAGAAAAGTAGTGTTATGGGTTTCGGATCTAAAGTATGGCTTCAATTACCCGAACAATTTGGGTCGTAACATAATTGCTTGTCGGACAGGGCGGCCAGGCATACCGGTATTGCGCAGAGAATTGTCGCGATACGCAGAAAAGAAACATTCGTAGACGGATTTATTTTCGTCATATTTTCACCGTTGCAAAGTTCCACATCACTACCGACGTCTACTATACCACACAATGACACACTGCAGTGCCTCCCCCAGCAGCACTCAGACGCACAACGTGACCACGAATTACGCGCTCTGTAGAGAGTAAATTCATTCGTGGTTTTCTTTTAACGCCATATTGCCGTTGATCTCAATTAAACATTTGATTTGTTCGTGTTGCTTGAAATTCAAAATTGTTGTTAAAATGAAATAAATACATATTTGGGCGTTGGAAAGAAAAAAAGAAAGCGAAAATTTTGAGTACGAAAAGTGCAGTATAAACACATCTATTGTTAGCGAATAATTCAGTTTAATTATATTAAGAGTAAAATATAATACTTTATAATTTAATAGCATCTTAGTCGATAAAATATTAATGTTCACATTTTAGCAGATTGAACATAGCGCTTTCCCTTTATAGCGTAATAATTCTCATAATTCTTGGAATCGCGTTTCTTGAAATTCTTAGAAAATTCTTGGAATTTCAGCTATTACATTTAAGATTTGTACTTAATATTTCACCAAGTTGAGAAATGATGTTACAACTTACCTCACAATTTCTAACTTGTTGGAGGAAAAGTTTGCTGGAGGGATAAATAATTAAAAAGATTCGATGATATATAGAAGGAATTTAATAATATTATCTTAAAGTTTTCTTTTAACATATTTTGTTCTACATGACTAGATTATAAAAGCAATTAAAAATTTACGGATTTAACAATATTATTAAATATTATGCATCACAAAAAATGTTATATAGATATATTGAAATTTCACAGTGTAAGTGCGCATTCTTTTGTATCCCTTACAAAAAGAGCTTCAATTCGTCTCTTGTTCTTACACATATAAAAAATACTTAAGCCTCTCTGTATACGAAATATAAAATAATTTCTATAGTAAAGATGTAACACATTTTTTTTCTAATAATTCATAACGCGTTTGTCAAACGTTAAATATGTAACATACGTTTCTGGAAAAGAGAAAGTCGATGGCAAATTTAAACATTTCTCCTTATACAAATTCCTTCAATTCATTATTATCTCATTTTCTCCATGCCTCTAATATATATGTATGTATAAAGTATACTTGTTTTGATATTCTTATTTTTCGAGATTCTTCATATTGATATTGGAAATCAGCATTGTGAGAAATTGCAACAACTCGTAAAATATATTTCTGTAAATAACAAAGCAGAACACTATCTAGGAATCATTACAAAGTAAGAAGATGACTAATCTTTATATAAAACACGCGTAGCCGTAAACATTGGAAAAATATACAAAGAGAACTGTATAATTCCTTTTTTTTTCTGTTTCAATCGATTACTTAATACGCGGCATTACGGATTAATTGTATAAATATTTAATCACTTAGTATATTATAATGCTAGATTACGCGCTGACGCGCGAAGCGGAATTTAGCTGTACATATAACTTTATTGTTCTTAAATATCCTGCGTAAAATTTAAAATGATAACGACTTACGAAGCAGGTATATCGTGGAACTTATTATGCAAGTTGTTACAGAAACTAATTCTAATTAATCTAACTTGATCCTCTCACAATGTCACCCTACGTGTCGTGTGAATTCAATTCCAATATTTCCAGCTTTTCGCAACGTTAATTCTGGAGTGTATACAAATGCACAGCATGACGCTACGTCTAAGTATCTTTTCTATCATGAAAAATAATATCGTATGACTTCGAAAAAATTTAGGAAACGTAATATATGTATATATATTATATTATATATAATATATATTATATACGTATATATACATACATATATTACAAGCATATCTTTTAGTTATACATGTCTAATTTTATGCTATAACGCTTTACAATTGACTACTACAGCAGCGATTATAAACTTTATAAATTCTTTTTATATATCTTCGTCGAAGATCGTAAGTATAGCAAATGCTAGTTTATCACTACTATTACGCCAATATATATCTCATACCTTATACAGAGTGCCTCGGACACGGCAAATTTGCTGTCGACTCTAGATTCTTTGGCAACTTTGAAGTTAACTCAGTGCAAATTTTCTTCGCGCAATTTCTTAATCTTTAACATTCAACTATTTTGGCGACTAAGACCTGAATAGAAAATCTGAAACTTAATCGCCAAAATTCTACAATTTTTTTGGTCATTTACAACTGTAAAATTGGCATCGACCGCGAAGCAAATCTACTTAGATTTTTAATTTGGCCTCTAACAATTGCAGTCCGGCGTAGAATATCTGAGACACTCCGTATACAGGAATTCTTTCAACTGTCTGCTCGAAAAGAATACAAGATTTCATTATATATAGATAGTGTGATATCAACTTCTCTCTCTACTTTTAAATGCTGTATCATATTTTAGTTACGCGAAACTGTCGATTACACATTTAAAACATCTATACCATCAGAAATTAGATAAGTTCGAGAATAATTGCATTTTGTATTACACAAAAATCGCGTGTTACAAGAATATATGAATCACATAAGTGTCGTGAACATCCAAAATCTCTTACACTACCATTTGATTGCCATAGAATAGGGAGAACTTAAACAGACGGAGGAAAAAGCCAATAATTAAATTCTACAGGAATTATGCGGATGAAGATCATGTTTGTTACACATCTAAAATAGAAGTGGTTCTTTCATGAAAAACTAAGAAATACATAATGCAGAATTCTTATTCGTAATACATATTATACGATTAGTCTTTCGTTTTACGAAATAATCAGGATCAAACGTTCACCTGAATGCAAGGTTTCCCCTCAGCCTGCCACTTTCTTATCCTGATAGCACATATGCAAATGTGCCACTTGAATGACTGCTCTGCCTTTCACTTTCTTTCTCGTTCATGTAGTAAATATCAGTAATGGGAGAGCAGGAGTACATCATTTGAAGAAGTTGCAATACGGAACTTCATGAAAACGAGGAGTTAACTGTAATCAACTCTCCGTTAATATGTTATATTTTGATCAAAAGAATGGCGCGCGGGAGGAGAGATGCTATACTTTACGAAACGTGCATTGCGACATGTTGACTGCATTAAACATCAAATATAAAAATATTGAAAATTAAATAACCAAGAAACTGTAAGTACAATTGCCGTACGATCAATTCATTATTAAAATGTAAAATATACGATTCTTGTAGTACAAATTATGAAACATTGATTACATCATAAACAAATTATCGAATTAATTATCCTGTATTATCGATATCGAGTTTCTGCATTACATATTTCCTTGTAAGTACGATAATAAATCTCTGCTACAACTGGCGAAAAAATGAAAATTCAAGGCGCATTAAGATCCATGTACACATTAAGCTAATGTCATTTGTAGAGTTCACGCAGTCTTTGTAAATATAGCGTATCATCAGATCAGTTTCAAGAAAATTTCGAAAATATATGTTCACTATATTTGTTTAGTTATGAATTACGTTGTATGATTTACGTTGTATGATGACGAAACAAAAATTGATGAGCGTAAAGGCTAGTCCAGTGAAGCTAGTGTAAACGTTTGTAGATTATTATTAAAATAGAATGATGATAAATGAGCGTTTGTTTTTCACTTTATACAGTATTGATATAAATCACATCAATTCCTACTGAACTACAAAAATTGGAATCATATTTTCGTCTATCGTTTAACACCAAGCTATTTGTAACTTATCGATCACCTTCTAAATTTCGTCGAATATTAACATCAATTGAACGCTTATATTCATTTTAAATGTACGATGGTTTTTAGAAACCAACAAGAGTAAAGGCAACATTTTTTAATCTTTTTTTTATGAAATTAGATCTATAAGTTTTCATAAAGTCGAGGTAAATATCTTCTTTCGTCTGAGTACTTTCTCTCTACAAATCAACTAATCATTCTCAAGATTGAAAATGAGAAACACGAATCGCTAAATTTATACAACTTTACATCAAAATGTAATAAATTCCACGTTCCTTATGCACGACTTTGCTCGTGTAATTATCTAGTATTGCTTTGCTAAATAGGAAAAATATTCGCGCAACATATCGTAGACTTATTACAAAATTAATGATATTAAAATATATAATAACAAATTTGTCCGAGAGTAATATTAAATATATAAGCAAATTTTAATGTGTGTGCCCTCAAAAATATTAGACATCAAACTTGTCTATACAAATTTAATTGTACAAATTAACGCAACATCACACGCAAATACGTGTTTCAAAGACTTTTCTCTTTACCCTGAATGCGTAATGACAATGAAAGGCACACCGTATAGAACCGTAACGAGTGATTATGAAATGGCACAGATTTGTCTAGATTATTATCGTAATAAATTAAAACGCGATATTTAATCGCTTATACGCCGAACAGCTAATACATGATTAATAAAAATCCTTAAACGATTTAATGTTATGCAAGTTGTAAAAAGGAAGAGGAAAGGCGACAATTAATTTCACATTTACGAGAAACATATGAATTCGGAAATTTCTGCGGAGTGTCTGATATACCGTTTGCAGAAATGGTAAACGCTGCCACATCGTTGATTTGAACGTACTGTCATTTGGAAATGAGGGATTTACTCACGCACTGAGAAACTCGTTGTTTAACTGTATCCTATTTGCACTTTGCGGCACTGGCAAAGCCATTTGATAATACGTGCGTTTCGCTCGACGATACTCGGCGGATCGTTTACCCTTTGGTTACACTCGTCGTTACCCATGCCGATGCTGCAGTTGTTCTGCCACTGGCTACCCGGATTCGTCTGATTGGTGCCGACCCAGGAGTAGAGACCCAACGCCGAGTCCACGGAGCTGACGCTGTCGAAGAACACGGGCGACGACGTCTTGGAGTCGGGTTCCGTTATACGCTGATAGTTATCCGAGTCGAGTCCTAAACGGTCGAAGAAGTTCTCGAGCTGAGTCATCGATCGCGGCGGACGGGAGGATACCTTGCTGGAACGGCCGTTATCCTGGCGCCAATATCGATCGCTGATGTCCGATTTCGATCGTAGGATCGGTCGACCGCGACCTTCCTTCCAACCGTCGGAGAACCTAAAGTCACGATCAAAATTATAACAAGCGTTGTTATGTCGTTCGTCAATTTTCCTCGGGTAGACGATGGGCGTTCTAAATTTTCGCTTACAAGCATCTCAGATGATTGAAAGCGGAAGGAAAGGAAGGATCTCAATACCTTGAATTACAGGTCGGGCTGTAGTCCGTTTGACTATTGCTACTCTCAGACTCCGGGCTGTAGTGTCTCACAACGGACGGCGGTGTCCCACCAATGTAACTGCCTTTCCTCGATCGGTCTTTCTCGGTAGAGTGTTGCGTGGACGCACCGCTGTCTCTGCGTATGTGAGCCCAGCAATCCTGCGAGAGATCGACCATGATTAAGGTCAAACAGCCTTGCGTCTCGGGATATATATATATATACATCCCATCGAACTGTCAATATACCTGTATCCTGGGCGCCGGCTCGCTGCGATGAGTACAGTGTCCGGAGGAGCCGCCGGAGTCTCTGGCTGTCGCGCCATGGCTCAACTTGCTGGACCCCGACGACTTCTGCGTTCGCCCGCCCGAGGATAACACGCTGCTCGCATCGCCGCCACCAGATCCCAAAGATCGCCTGATATGGCGAGAACTGAAAGTCGCAGACAAAAAAAAATTCGCTAATTAATTATATTCACTTTATTTAGAATCAGCTGAAAAAATCGCTGTAGAGCTGGATGCAAACTACACTCTCGGCAGTTTGTATCGTTATCAAACTCATGGCTCAGAGAAAAATCACCTACCTGCGATAGCAAACGGCGTCACGCTTAAAGCTGTGGTCCGAATAATCTGAACTAGTTTCATATTCCGGGCAATTGCCCGTGTTCGTAGCTTGATGATGGGCAGTCGGCTTCGCGGATATTTTCGTGGACGCGCGCGGCGAGAGCGACGCCCGGCGGCGCGTGCTCGTGTGGAGATCCGGCAGCGACTTGTGGCATATCGTGTTTTCCACCGACGGGGAGCTGTTCGACTTCCGACCGGACCTACCGGAAGTGTGCGAGTGCGAGTTGCTTCTGCCGAACTTGAAGCGTACGTCTTGCGGCGCGCAATGCTGCGAAAGAAGTAACGCACCGTAATTAACGATACAGCCAACACAGTGTTCATTGATGAACGCGTATATAAGTTTCCTTGACAAAAAAAAAGTGTATGTGTGTGTACATGATGTGTGTGAACGAGATGCATCGCAGAGTTTAAAATAGCGCACGGGTATGTGAAGTGATGAGTGGCGGCATTATAGCGCGGGACGCGGGAAGATCGATATGTCGCGATATTTCCTCCTCACCAGGATACGATCCTCATCCCGACAGCCGGGCGAGAGACTTCCGGGCGAGTATCGGAATTTCTCCTCCCGCGTCGGCACCCCGTTGCTCTGCGCCGTGCTCTGCGGCGGGCTGTCGGGAAAGAACATGTTCTCCTTGCTGTCGGTGTTCAGCAGCCGACGCAGCTTTGTTTGCAGCTCGCCCCCGGTACCGCTCGGGGGCCCCGAAATCGCCCGTCTTTGGGGAACTGGAACCAAACGTGGACTCTTCGGTGGCAGCGCGGGTGGCAGTGTTTGTTGAGGACTCAGAATCCCGTCTACTGCAAAACAGCAACGAAAGTGTAGATTCTCGTCTGCTGCAAAACAGACGCTTAAACTTCGCGTTAATTTAACATAACAAAAATACGTAAAAATGCGTAATTAGTAATTAAATATAAAAAAATATAATTAATAATAAAATATATTAAAAAATGATAAAATATTTGAAGCTGCGTCAAAGACGACTCCAAAGATTCTAGAGCTTTCCTCAACAGTATGAATTTCGCAAATCTTTTTGATCGGATGATCCCGAAATATCCCGGGATCACCTCGCGTCACTTTGGACTCGCGAGATATCTCTCCAGTGACTTACGTCTGTCCTGTTCGTGACACGAAACCCAACAGCAGGGCGGCGTCAAGGGAGTCGGTTGCAATTGCGACGGCGAGGTCGGCTGCATGGGGCAGCCGGACGAGTTGCCGGGGCATTTCCGCAGCAATCTCGGAGGCGGTGCGCCGGGCGCGCTCAGCTGCGAGACCTGCAAGTGGCCACTGTTCTTCAGCTCCTGCTTCCGATCCAGCACGGTCTCGCTCTTCACGTAGAAGGCTTTCGTCTCCTGCAGCAACTCCACGGCGCTCTTCCGCTTTCCTGCACGGCACGCACGTGGCGTAAAAAAAAAAAAAGAGAAGAGACGGTGAGAGACCACCGGCGTAAATAATCCGCGCTTCCTGGAAGGAAACACACCGCGCTTTCGGGCCTGACTACCCGGTCTATCTGGTTGAACCACGTGCGACAACAGCGGGTCGCCACGTAGCCGCTGAATTTATGGAAGCCGGCACCTCTTTAGAATATTAGCTCCCAACAGGACCTTTGATCTCCGATATTTACGGTCAGGCTTTATATCGAATGTCCCGGAAGTGTCGCATTTCATATAAATACGCGCGCGTGCATCGCATCGGCTTCGAAGCTGATTTTTTATTAACAAGTATAATGGCTATATTTTATGGGAATCCCATCGTTTATATATCGAAACTCGTTATCCTTTGTTTATGCACATATATATTTATTGTAAAAGAGAAAATATAGCGCGGAACTTCCGGGACACACGCACAAAAAACCACAATCCGAATAAGTTCGATGGCTATATACGAAAGTATTTCATTGTATTTCGAATAATTGGCGATCGCGAGGCTGTTTAATATTCAATCCGCGCGCGCGCGCGGGGCGTTTATTAAGAAACGTGATGAAATGCTAATGCGAAACGTACGAATGGCTGTTGCATGCGAAATAGAGTCCCGCCACCAATTAGAGCGGCTTTCGTATATAATCTTACTTATACTAATTGGCAATTTGGCGATAATCTCGTTTCGCGCGTACATCCGCAAACCGGATATTCCCGATATGTAGGAAGAGGAACGCATATTCCGCGCGGAGAGAGAGAGAGAGAGAGAGAGAGAGAGAGAGAGAGAGAGAGAGAGAGAGAGAGAGAGAGAATGAGGGGCTCGACGTTAAAGCCAGTTTATGTCGATTTCAACGACGCGCGTGTATATCTCCTCGTTATCAATAGTTTCTCGCACGCTATCGAGAGGTGAGATACTTTCGTTTTATCGTCAGGGACCGATCTGTTCGGCGTGACGCGTCCGTTCCTATGGCATCATCGCGACGATGATCGCGTCATCGCGCGCGGCGTGTACATGTATTGTACGGATATCTAGCTCGGGCAAGTAACGTCTTCGTATTGTGTGCCGAGGGCAAGTGTTAACGACGAGAGCGAGCCGACGAAACGGCAGCATCTGCTGGCGTTCTTCTATTTTCGCGTCGACGCCGCTGATTGACGACATGTGCCCGCCGTATAGTTCGACACGCACATGTCCCCGTGGAGAGAACGTCAGCCAGATAAAACCCGGCGCTTCTCTCCCTCGGAGAGGCAGCCACCGACCGCGATAATGGCTGTGGGACACATACCGGCGATAAAAAAAGGGGAAAAAAGGAGTCGGTACGACAGAGGCATACAACGTCAAGGCCACGTATCGCAGCATATGGCGAAATCCGCCGAGGAGAATATAAAAAACCGATGGACTTTCTATCGCTTCGTATGCGTCCTCGATCATGTTTTACACAACTATCTCTTTATTAAGCTCAATTATATCAATTCAATGAAATTCAAATTACTTTTGAGTTAGCCTGTATTGTTACTCATAATTACTTATAATTGCAAAACTTATAATAATACTTAATTACTTATAATTATAACTTAGCTTGTAATTATATGTGACACAATTTATCCTTTTGTCCTTCTTTTTTCAAAGTTTACATTTAATACGACACGAGCGATAACGTAAACGAATTTCCGAAATTCCTTTTTTCTTCTTTAGGCCCGAAGTCGGAAGTTCGCTTTATCTTTTTCTAATCTAAGAATTTGAAAGAGATAAACATTAAGTTAAACCGACATTAAAGTTAATCTTATATTTGTGGAACCGGGCCTTGAATTTCTCTCCTCAAATATTTTTATATAGATTTGAAACTTCGGCTAATATACCTACGTCAGACATTTCTTTTTCGTGTTAAAAAGAATACGTCGCGATTAGATGAAATTTATGTTCGATACTTGAGAAAATCACAGTCCACTATCGCGGAGTGTATTGGCGAACGTGTTATCGCAACATTGAATTTGTTGGATCGAATCGCGTGCACTGCGTCCGCCTATAAATTGTCGAAACGAGGCTATCGGACTATCGGCGTCCGTCCTTAATCGGACGTGACACGATCGCGCACAATGGGACGTTAATGACGAAGATAATCCGAATTGTCGTAGAGAGCCGAAAAATGGAACGCCGGATAATTTCTCATCGCGCAATCGTAAATCTGCACGACTGCATAACTTCGCTACTGCGGCATATTTAGAAAAGCGTGACGTCGATGATGAAATAAAATGTTAAAACTGGAACGGAAACGGCGACAATGAGTTTCTTCGCCGAGTATAAAATTCGGCCTCGGGTTAATTCGCACGCAGCTGTGTGCAATGACTCAAAACCGACAGTACTTCCGCTTCTACACGCTTTTGCCGGCCGATTCGCTAATATAAGTACGGAACATTCGCCGGCACGCATGATGGAAATTTGTCTTGCATCTGGCGGGGGCTTACGCGAAGCGATTCGAAAAACGCGTGTAGAAATTTCTTTTTCTCTACTTCATTTTCTTCTTCCGAGTGAATGCACGTCAATATAGGGGCGCCCTGACGCATCGATTCGCGATGCGATTCGCAATGCGTTCGCGCACGGCGCTCTCACCTGTATAATCGGTGTGTCGATGATGACTTCTGACGTACGACGGCGCGGGATGCCTGACCTGCTGCATGTCCCAGTACGGGTTCCGGCTGCTACCGAAATTGCTCACTCGCGTCTGCTGCGAGGGCGAGGACGACGATTGCTTGCAGGGCAGCCGGGCCATGGCGGTCGTCATCTTCTTTACGTTGGATCTAAGCTGATTGCCTCGTGGTGGACGTCCCGCTCAGTTTGTTACGCCGTCGCCTCAACCCCATTTTCGTGCTATTGTCTGCTCCCTGAAAGAGATCGAAATAAAAAATGTATCGTAAGTCGAATTGAAGATACTGTCATAAAGAAATAGATTTAATCAACGCGCTCGTTGTTCTCCACGAGATATAGCGCAACGATAGGAGATTAGCCTCATCATCACGAAATAGATCTCTTTATTTCAGAGAAACGTATGTACATTTAATTAAGAAGTTAACGAATTAATTTATTAGTAAATTCGTCGCAGCGCGATTTGATAGTATTTAATATAAAGACCATTGTTCCGCGGGAGGTATTATAAGAAATTTCGTGCACCGTGTATAGAATTAAGCGTGCAGAGCAGAACGCTGGCTGGTGTGTGGAGCGCCGAGTGGGAAAGTGCCAGTTCACGCGCTCAGTTTAATATTTATCGGGCTGATTGCATTGAATGCTATCGCGGCCAGATGCCTTTCATTACCATAACGCCGACTCTGTAATGCACGGGCTACCCGTTTGCCTCACAAAAGGATAAAACGCGCGCGCGACATCGGAGGAGCACCTGTACTTCTCTCAACCCGCGGGGTCCTCCCCCCTCCCTCCCCCTATCAATAGCCATTCCAATTTAGATCGCGACGAAAGGGCGCGTCACTCGTTTACGACAGCCCGCACACCCGTGTGTATCTTGTAACAATGCCGCCTAAATTAGTCGCATGAAAGGGGGGAGTTTTTTTGGCCTGGCGTTACTAAAATAAAAATATACATAGCACGATCGTTATGGTGGGGGGGGGGAGGGGTTATTAAACTCCGGCTAATCTAAGAGCATAAAAGCATGAAATGCAATAACATGAAATTGTTAGAATGCTTTAAATTAAGTTTGATCCTTGTATCTGAATTATACGTTGATAAAATTGTCAAAAATAATTTTACTCTTTTTTTATTACGATAGACAGAACAGCTGTTAAAATAACACTGCAGTGTTTATAGTATCTATAGGGTTTGTTGTGTCCTTCTCCCCCCTTAGCAACACCGGGTTAACTCTTAACTATGGATGTAAAGTCTCCGGGACTCCTGCCACTTTTCTGAACAGAATCGAGTTTAAGAAAAAAATTAACATTATTAAGAAATATAATATTAAAATTACTAGTTATTTAAAAATAAATAATCATTTTATTTTGTGCGCGATTGAAATATAAGAAAAACAAGTACGTATGCAAAGTGGACAGCGAATCATTTTTATTTCCCTTTTTCTCTTCGTATTTAAAAGTAGGAGTCTCTAATATAGAATTTCACCTATTAGTGTGTAATGAAAGCATATCCACAGTTAAGATCTCTTTACAGATAATCTATTTATATACATCGAACGCCATGCGAGAGTTCGAGAAGGCGACAGCTCAATAAATTTCAATCGTAAGCTGATTTAGGTAATTTGCACCATGAAAAGAATCATTGTCCGACGAGTCTAATCGTTCGAATGACGTCGTCTGGCTTACTGATTCCATAACTTTTATTAATTAGATGTAACTTATCAAGTTTAAACGCAATGGAGATAGGATAGTTTCTACGAAGTTTTACGAAAGACCAATTACGAAGTTTTATCGAGAGTTTACAAGGTATTTTTCGAAGCGAAAATTTTCGCTGATCTAGCGGTAGTTTCGGCTGTCTCGACATCGAGCGACGAAGGTATTGATATGCCGCCGCGAAATTTGTGACGTCCCACGCGGTCCGATATGGCGAGCTCGAGGCTGGCGAACGGTATACCTGCCGCTGTTGAAACAGCGAAATCGTTCGACTTGACCGAGCAAAAAGCTTCGGCCCCGGCCGAGTCCTTCTCTTCTGCGGGAGAGGAACGCGGCGGCGCGCGGCGGCCGGGACTCCGGCGTGTCCGTGCGCGCACGTGTGGCACATAAAAGGCGGCCGATAATATCGCGGCGAAGTGTGTGCCTACGTGTTCTTGTCGCCGCGCCGACGACGACGACGATGCGCTCAACGAACGGTATCCGTCCGTGCGCGGCGCGGCGCGCGTATATACGCGAAAGCGTGCGCGTATAAGCGTGAGATGTCCCAACCTGGCGTTGGACACACCGCCTCGCCGCCAGGACACGCATCGCCGATCGCGACGAACGTGTAAGTATTCGCACGGACGCACGCCTGGCACACGCGCGCGGGTAAGCCGACACCGACAGCCTATACCCGGCCGTCGTCACAGCGATTCGCGCCGATCGTCATTTCCCGTTGAATCGGCGGATTAAAAAAGAAAAAATACGACTCGACGAAGTTTACACCTGTTTTTCAGCTGTTAATCCTTTGAATGTCATAGGAGGCGCATATATGCGTCTAGCGAAATGTCATCGATGAAAACTGTGAACTCCATACGGGAGTATATATGCTCTTTTTACGCCGAGAAGCATCCCGTCCTCGGCGTTAGTCATCGCGTCGAGTCTCATGTCGTTCGTAACTATTTAGTTCTGTTCCCATGCACCCAAGGGAATGAAACTTCGAAGGTTCGACGAACGACAGAGCTCCGCGGAGAGCTCCGGTCGAGCTCCGGCAGTGAAAATTGTCTACCTACGCCAGCTACAACGGTCTCGAGCGCGTCGAAAGGCTGTATCGGGTCCTAATCGTCTGGACGCACGAGCGAGACTCCAAATCAATCGTATTGTCGCGGGGAAAAATTGCATCGGTGTTTGTGTACAACGTGTCGAATTGGACGAGATCGCAGCAACACACCGATGATCACGTTATTGCGAGCGAACGTGACGGACGTGACGGAACTTCGAAAGGCGGGATCCCACGCACGTGCGCGTTGTGTGTGCAGCGTGTGTGTGTGTGTGTGTGTGTGGAAAGAAGATAAAAGTTATCTTTCTAGCCCAACATCTTTCTCTCTCTTTCTCTCTCTCTCTTTCTTTCTATCCCGCAGTGGGAGATTCTACGTTTTCCAGCTGCTGAGTTTCCTCCTCCAAATGTTCACGCGATGGTCCCATCGACCGTGGTGGGAAGAGGAGCATTCCTCGTAGACCTCACGCATACGCACGTTATCACACGCACGGGTACCGCCTACGCGCAGCAGCCACTCGCAACCCTCTCACCTTCGCCGCGCCGACGTCGGTTGTTTGGATAGTCCAGCTAGACCGCCCGGCAAACGGAAGCTGCCTATACGAGTCCTTGCTAAGCAACGGTCGCTCAGGTCCGTTAAAAAGAAGACTTAGCAGGCAAACGATTGTAGAAAATATCTATTATAACAACCGATTATTTCGCTGACACAGCGTGCGAGTTTCAACTCTCTAATTTCGTCCTCAGAGAAAAGAACAAAGCACGCACGCGATATCTTACAATAATTAATTTTTAATTATTTTTTATGAGAATGGAACACACAGAGCGCGTGGAGTCAAACGTTTAAATCTATCTTTATCATCAGCAACAGTTTACATGTTAGTCTGCAAATCGAAAGTTCTCTTTATACAAGTTCTCTCGATAGCTTCGATGTATTAAATTCGCTGCATGATTATGCAAAAATGCATGTACACATCGAGATAAAATTATATCTTTATAAATCGCAATACTGGAGTAAAAACTTTATATTTGTACGCTGAAGTTATATATGTGGACCTAGTTTACAATAATAGAGATGAGCAGTTATTACCCCACATACGTCCTATGAAGGGTTAAGATGTGCGGAGGAGGATGACCGCCCTCGTCTTCCGCAATTACCGTATTTACCGTTTCGAGAAAAACGTAAACCTCACCGATTACATGCCCTGCCTATATATTTAGCGAGCCGCGTTTCACTTACGGATCTTCCATAAGCAATTTGCATCAATTTTTCGCCAGATCAGAATTACAAATCTGTTCAAATCCGCTTGAAATGCGATTTTAACGGTCCGTTAAGACGTTAGCGACCATATCTCTGAAACTTAGAGTCCTTTGGAGAAGTCTTTCACCTTCAAAGCTCAAAAAGTGTCCGGTCCCTCCAGAAAAATCGACTGGAGATAAATCAGAGACGCCGTAGATGAAAGGCGGCTTTGTAGGTCCGAGGGGAACACATCCCTCCCTCCCCCTGTGTGTGATGCGAATGCCGACGGACGCGTTAAGAGCGTAGTAGTAGCCGCAAAAACGTCAAGCCCCAGCAGTGTCCCGATGGTCGTAAACCATCGACGGATGTGTCGAATGAATCCGCCTGGTCAACAGTTTATGGTACGCGCGCAGCAATTGACCTACATTGTGTTGTGAGCCAAAAGGGAAGGGGGGGGGGCGTAGCTAAATTATCATCAGGACACTGACGACGCACGAGCGTGAGGGTGACTTAATTAGCCAATTGCGCAGCGCACGATCGGTGGTCTTAGGCCGAGGGAGACAGTAAGGGAGACCAGGGCGAAAAAAAAGAGAGACACAGAGAGAAAAGGGTCCAAATATCGGCCCGAGTAAGTTTCGTCACTCACGGAGGGGGCGAAACTCATCGTCGTCGGAGGTGCCGGGAGATGCCCGCCCAAATCCAGGACAAGGCGATTGAAACGTCAGCTTTATCCTTGAACGGAGCGCAAAAGGATTCCCGGATTCTCCGGCGGAATCAATTCGCCGCCACCGCCGCCCTCACCGCGGTTGTCCGCGTTCTCACCTAAACTCGCCTATTGACAGGTCCTATTGAGCGCGGCAGAATACGACGGGGTCGAGAGTGCGACTGCGGTGCACGCACACACAGATACGTTACATTTAAAATATTTTTGCCCTAGCACGTAGCCTTGCTCCACATACGGCTCCGCTATTCTTCTAAGGCTCACGCAGTGGGGGGTAGAGGAGGGAGGATATTTTTCTCTTTCAATGAGAGAGAATGCCGAACGTAAATTACTGCTAAACGAAATTCACGTATCGCCATTGAATTTCTACTCCAACTTATGTGTGTCCTATAATTCTTTTATAAAATACATATTGCAATATATTTTTTTCGTTTTTTTTTTTTTTTTTCATTAAGATCGCACGCCTCTTGCGTCGCATACTTGCGCTTTTAGCGTAAAAATAACCGATTATATTGTTGCAACGAGACGTGACAAAATAATTATTGCACCATATTTATTTTAAATATACGTAATTACACGTAAAGCGTTAACGATATTTTAAAACGCGCGCTGGATCTTTCGCGAGCCACCCGCGCGAAGTCTTTCGTAAAATGAATTGCGCCGCTGTTTCCGCGAACTGGAACTTTCGTGATTATTTGCCACGCGTAATAAAACGCTAGCCTAGCATATCCGACAGCCGGGGCAGGATATGCGTCCATCGTCTAGTTCCGCGTAATTTCTGCGGGCAACCAATGGTTCGCCGTGTACGCCGCGAGCACCGCGTGCGGGCGGCTAAATGCCAGTAATTGTTTGTTATTTCGTCGTGTTCCGCAAAACGGATTATACGAATTACACGCTCCGAGAGAAGAGAGAGACTGCGCGAGACGACGTGTAGCGCTCTATTTTCCGAAGAAAACATTTTCTTCCGGGATTTCACCGGGACTTTCCGTCACATCGACAGTCGTTAGCGCGACAAAGGGAATTGAGAATGATCGTCGGTGGAAAGATATTTTTCTTTCTTTGGCCTACTCTCTGCCTCCCCCCCCCTCCCCTCTCTCTCTCTCTCTCTCTCGACGACAATGACGTTTGAATAGAACGTCTCACATGTATAGCGAGACTTATCGTCAATCAGTTTATTGAATGAGAAAAGGCGGTTCTGGAAATAAACGCGCAACGCGTGCGCCGCGCAACGCGACTGAATAGAATGCCATCGGGGTGCACGTGGATGTTCGTAATGACCTTCACGCTTCAGGAAAATCCATATGACGTAAAATGTATCGGTCTTTCTGTCACAGATTTCCGGTTCTGTCTGGGCCAATATCGAGCAGGCCGCGGCCGGCCGGCCGACCGTGTACCAGCAACTTCGCCAGCTTACGCAGTTCCAATCGCGTTCGATCGCCGCTGGCACAATTATACCTTTCCGGTTGCATGTACCCACATGTACCTCGCGATGAGCGTCGAAATCAATGAGATTTGAAATGAGAAGCGTGGAACCGGGCGCATTAGCGAAACGGGGATATAATGCCAACAGCTGATGGCCAACAAGCTCCGTCCTGATTGGTCCAGAGAAGCGAACGCATACGCAATATCACCAACCGCTAGCATGATACGGGTGTAAGTCCAGAAGGAGAAAAATCGTCCAACGCGTAAAAGTATACCCCTTTACAGAAAATACTCCTTTAACGAGCGCGTGGAAATTTTTAAGAATGGTATCACACGGTCGATTGACGGCCGTCGCGAGAGCTTCATCGAAAACACGCGGTCTGCGTCACCGTAGTGACTGTAGAGATTAAAAAATGTTATCGCGCGCGAAAAGCTTAATCAACCGTCGTTTAATTAATCGTCGCTACGAAGGGGTGTATTCACACCCCGAGCGGCCTTTGAAGCGCGCCCCGCTAACCTTCACCAGCCACGTAAACGGAAGGTTAAAGATATCTTTTATACGTCACGTCGCATATAATGACGTCAGTGTAACCTTATGTTTTTATAGTCCAGTTTTACGACACGTGTCGCACGGAGCATGCATGTCCTGCATCTTGTTACGTAAAAGCGCACCCAGAACCCTTGCGTCACTCTGCACTCGTTATCTTTTTCTAATGGCATCATCAACGAGGGGGTTCCATTCAATTTACGCATATCAGAAAAATTACGTCAGAGTATTCATCTTGTCATCTAATTGTAAGAAAATCGCGAGCGAACGCCGTGCGAATCTTGAAAGCGAAGCCCGCAAAGCAAACGCCGCATTTATTAGGCGACTAATTTCTTCACATCGGATCAATTCAATTGTCACGCGTGTGCGAGGCATTGTGCTTATTTGCAAAAATAAAAATAAATCCGCTGACACCCGCGGAACGCGCGACGCGGTCTCGCTGCCATTGACTTTCGCCATTACTTCTAATATTGCGGACAGTTATTCCATTTCCCGTCTCTCGCATGTTTATTCGGAGTGAGTGTTAGACCAGGAGAGAGAGAGAGAGAGAGAGAGAAAGAGGGATTTTGTTTCTGTTTGTATATGTACACAATTCCGCGGCGATACAGCGGATCGATACACACCACTTTCTCTGGCCACTCGACAGCGCGCTATTTCCATCTCCGCTTTTGACATTGAATTCAAGCTCACGCGAGTGTTTCCCCCGAGGAAACAATAGGCGAAGCCGCTCTATAGGAGCGAGCGAGCAAGCGAGCAAGCGAGCGGTGTCGAAGCCTAGATACGCGGTCGAAAACAAGGAGTAATAAGATCGTTTAGAACTCGCCAACTCGTGATGCGCGTCTCTCGCAGACATTAGTGACAGATTCATTTCAGCCTGAATGAACGGCAAATTCAAACGATAAATTTGTATCTATAAGCGTGACTTCTGTAAATATGTATATTATAGTTGCGCTTCGCGAATCTCTCTTCTGCCTTACTGAGTTGGAGCGTTCGGAAACGTCACCCGAGTGCCCTCGTGTATCATATTATCCTTCTTGTTTACCGAATATTCGCTGTTAAAATCTATAGTGTCAAATTTAATCCTACTTAAGTCGCCATTGCTCCTATTTAATATAATTATTTTTAAATAAAACAATAGAATTTAACCCAAATTTGGATTAAATTTGAACTGTTTTAAATTATTTAACTCCATTGTTTCAATTAAAAATAACTATTTATTATTATAAATAGGAGCAGTGGCGACTTAACTAAGGTTAAATTTGAAGCTATATAGACTTGAACAAGGATAAAAATGCGGTTTCCGAACGCAGCCTTGTTAGGCGATACAGGTGTAATCGCGAAAGGAGTTTCAGGCTAACTCCTCGCATCGGCCGGAACGCATCGCTTCCTATCGTCGCACGCTTCTGGGATAATATCCCGCGCGATCTCGTTTCTCAATTATCGCAGGTCACTCGGCGTCGTCATCGTCGGCGTCGCTTTTTCCGTCACCGCGCGAGCGTTTCGACGCCGCTCTGCCTCCGCCTCTCCGCGCAGAGCCCTCAAAGTATTATCACAAAGTGTACCGGGGAACACAACCAGCCGTATCTCCCGTGTTTTGAAACGCTCGCGTGGCTTACAAAAGGCCGTCGCCGTGGAAAACCGGTACGGAAAATGTCACGGCCTTGTCACCCGACGCGGCGCGGCGCGGCGACGCGATCGCAGCGTAAAATCGTATATCGACCTCACGGTTGCCGACGAATTTGCCACCGGAGACGACAAATTAAACGACAACAGGTTGACGAAATTCGACGACCACGGATTTCGCAGGGGCGTGGGGGGGAGGTGGAAGGTTCCCGACACTCGACACTCGATACTCGACGAAATGGCACACCGCACGGCGCCGTATATAAACGCGGAAATGGCAAATCGGCAGCGCGAAACGCTGAACGGCGGCGAATGCCTCGCGATGGAGGTTTAGATTATTTTTTAAGTGGGCGTAATACGCGGATACGAGGCAGCATCTGCGGTACAATTTACACGCGTGCAACGGCGTTAGCGAAGCATATCGCTGGAAAGGCCAGCTGACTCTTCCCCCCCCCTCTTCCCCCTTGTAGTTCCGGATCGGTATTAAGCGTTTTTCAAATGTTGTACACATATATATATATATATATATGTTGCGAACGTCGATACAACGTAGCGTACGTAGGCTAACGGTCAAGCTCGAAGTTTACAATCTACCGCTTTGCCGCTCGATGCCTTTTCCGCGTTTCCAATGGTAAAACACCGCTCCGGTTACCTTGGCTCTAACGCGAACGCTAAGATTAATATTATCTCTACAACAGAAAAAAAAAATCCATTTTTTTCTGTAATCTTAACTTCGTAACAATCTTTCCAATAGGAAGAAGTTAGCTTTAGAGAAGATTTAAAAAAGAACTTATGGACGAACTTGGTTTTAACTTTTGTTTTAACCGTACCGCTGAAATAACGCGAAATAACGAACGGAAGTGTATCATGATGAATTAAAAGAGCAGAACTGACGGAATAAATTTACATTTTAACCGCTCCCGCTCCCCCCCCCCCCCCCACGGTCTGCAAACGCGGTTTGCTGGACGTACCAAGACGGATCGCCGGTCGAGAGATTGCGCAAGGTTGAAGTATAAACTGTTGGGCGAGAAGGACCAGGAAAAACCTGTGGAAATCGGAGGGAAATCGTTACTCTTGAACCGTGATGCCGCGGGCGCGCAGCGGCCGATATTGCGAACGTCCCGCAATTAGGGGGAGCGCAAAAGCGTTGGCGCAAAAAGTCGGTCGTTCTCGCGAAATCTCATGTGACCATCGGCGGCGCGCGCTTCCGGTCCCGTGCCCCGCCGTGTAAAAACCCGCCGCGAAAAAAAAAAAAGGCTCGAGCTCGGCCGCCGCGTTAACGTTAGCCACTTTTAACGGATCGCAAATGCATAAAGCGTAATAATGATGGGCGTACCGTAATCGGCACGTATATACGCGCGAACGCGCGTAAGTGGGAAATGCGCCTCTCTCGTTGTTTTAAAACCTAGCGGTTTTCCGCACACACGGGTTCTCACAGTCACACGTGACTTGTCTGTCCGCGTGCGGCGCGGCGGCGCGGCGGCAGGGCGCGTACGTGATGAGGCAAGACGCCAGGATAATGCACGGCGAGCGCGTTTCGCGCCCGATTAGAGGCTAATGCCAAGGTCCTTTTTCTCCCGCTAAAGGGTGAAGTCATCTTTAGCACGAAGCGCGCACTAGATTAGTTAATTTCTTGCGATGGATACGTAATGTGAAAGCTCATCTCCACGAACGTCAGTCAAAGATACGGTTTTTTCTTTTTTTTTTTGTTAATAACGTTTCTTTAAGACCATTTGAACGGTAGAATAATCGGAGTAATTCCAATAAAGGATTATTGTCGCTCATTGTCTAAAGACGGTGTTTGAAAGACTGAATGACTCAAAGGAGCAACACGCAGTCTTTGCCTTGCAAAATAAATAATATTAAGAAAGCCATGTATCAATCTCTCCAAGAATAATTAAATGCGGTAAGTTATTGCAGTATTTTATGTTGCAAGCAAAAAAACTCGTTCTTGGCCAGAATAAAAATTTACGCTCTTATTGTGCTCGAAATTACTGGAGCTTGATTTGGAAAGAAAATTAATCTATTTAATACCAGTTATTTTAATACCAGTATCAAGATATTGCTGCAAATGAAACAAAATTCTGCGCCTCTGAAATCGCGACGGAACACTTTATTCGATGTTACTTCATGTATAATTCATTTTAAATTGTTTGCGATTGTCAACAGCAAGCACAAAATTCCGCTTGAATCTTAATTAGAGACTAATTGGCTAATTAAATTCAATGCTGAAAATATTGAAATGACGCTCGGGGCGGATCTATTAAAGGTTCATAATCGTTAAAAAGGGATTAGATAGAGATGATAGCTTAATCTTCCGAAATTAACGGTCGAAAGGTCCTTTCGAAATTTCCCGTCACATTCCGAGCACATTTCGAGTGATTTCAGATTGTAATTTTTTTTTTAATGTAAAATATTAAAATATTAAAAATTAATCATAATAATTAATGTTAGAGGAAGCGACGAAGAGCGAATGGAATTAAGATGGCAAAATGCTTGTCGTGTTTGTTTAAATCTGTGATAAATTATCGTCGAGATAAAGAGTGAACGGAAGTTTCGCCGAAAGAAAAAGAGTTTTTATCAGGGCTCGACGTAGGTCATGTTGAAATATATAGCAATACAGCCAATCTAAGGTAAACGTACTCCGTCATGATATTCATATCAAAAAGCGGGAGCCGCCGAGTGCGCGCGATATAGTAATCGGAAGGAACTTACATAGCGGCGTGCACACAACACGCGACACTATTGATTAAAGTGAAACTCGAGATTTTTTAAAGCGAGTTCGCCGCTTACGGATCAATTACGATGCTGTGGGCGGACCGATGATGGCTCGGTGATGGAAATGTGAAGGTCTCGGCTTAGCCGTTCTATCGCCTTTGAAGTTTCGCGAAAAAAAAAGTATTTTTGATAACAAAAAAACATCAGCATATAACAATATTTCTCGTTCAGCCAACCTTTTATTCGTTTCTCGGCGTCTTCGGTCGGTTTCGACGACGGAGAGAAAAGGTCCGAGGTCCCGGCCCTCGCACCTCTCTCGGTATATTCAGAGAGAGGCACATAGAATTCGCTAGCTTGCGACTTAACTGCAGGATGTTTACGACCTGTGGTGTAAAGCGCGAAAATCGATAGGCCGAGTAGAGCGTGTCGCGCGCGCGAATGCGGACATCCGCGTGTGAGCTTTATTTATCGAGAAACCGACCGATCTCTTCAGCAGCGAGCGACCCGACCAACCGGCGCGGCGACGCGTCGCGAGACACCGGGTGGCGACGACGGCGGCGGGCGAGAGACGCGAGAATACGGGCGTCTAATAGTTCAATTAACTCGAGTCTACCGGAGTGGTATGAATATTCGAGCGGCACACGCATATATACACACGGCGGGGCGCCGAGGACGGATGACGTTTGCGCCAATGAATCCGCGCGTACACACATCCCGGGATATCGTCGAAAGGTCCGTTGGCGCGTCACGAAGCCGATCTGCAAAGCGCATTCTTATCGCGCGCGCGACTGATAGACGATGGCATTCCAATTATCGCCCCGTAGACGCAGATACGATGGCCATTCGAGACGTCGCTGGCAAAAAACCGTATCGAAGGGCTGCAATAATACGTCGGGACGTAATACGAGAGCCGGATTCCGCGCGACTTGTAGAGATATCCCGGCTGGAGAGCCGCGGAGGCGCTCGGGGATTAAAATCTCTGAGATTTCAGATGTAGACTTTACGAGTCGCGGTATACGGCGTTGTAAAGTAAAAAAAAAAAACCGTACATCGCATTAAATTAAATTACGATAACGTAGTTATACTGTATTGAAATTCGTTCTCGAAAATAACGCTCGAAACAACCGGCGCGTTCCGTGCTTTCTCTCGAGCTGGTGTATACCACCGCATCGCTCGTAATTTATGCAAGTTTCCCGTCACGCGTGAAAAGTATTAACGTTTGCACAGACGTTATAAGCGTCGAAATTAAATCGCGATGATCGATACAGCATTTATGTTATCGACGTTACATTAAATACACCGTTCAATTAAAAGCAATTGATAGCAGTTTGCGCTTGATAAATATGCACTACCACTTCAAAGCCGCGCGCCGTCCGGTTTCCGTGTAGTAAAGCGGAGATAAAAATTCGCCAAATAAATTTACGTACGGCTTCGCCGGAGAGCGCGTTACGTGTCGTGCCAATATTTTTTCCTTCTTTTTTCGGTTTTTGCAGCAGCAGCGGCGGCGGCGGCGGCGGCCGCAGCAGGCTTCCCCGCTTTCGACGCATATTTTTCAGACATATGCGGCGTGCGTATGGTCGCTTCAAATCGTTCGAAGAGCTAACGGCTAATTTTCCCCCCTCGAACAACTCGAAGTGGAATCCGCATCTCCGACATACCGCGAAGCTCAATGATTAATTCACAGGCCTCGCGCGCGGCGAACGCGAATCAATATTCGACAACAGCAACAGCTGATCGCCCGACGGACAAAAATATCGCACCGTATTCTCCCAACCGTCGTCGTCGCTCTGTACGAGTATAAATTTCAAGCGCAACGCGAAAGCGGACAATGCTGTAAAATTTAAGACACACGCGTGTCGGCGATAATGCAAAGGCGGACAAAAAGTGGAGCGGCCGCTAACTAAGCGATATTTCGTTCCAGAAAAAAAAGGGAGAGAAAGAGACAGAGACAAAGATAGAGAGAAAGAGAGAGAGAGAGAGAGAGAGAGAGAGGGAGCGAGACAGAGCGAAAGAGAGAAGAGGATAAGCGAGAGCGCTCCAAAAACGCCGTTCTCCAAAAAAAAAAAACCGTGTGCGAGACTGTGGCACGCGAGCGGTGTGTGTGCGTGTGTCGGAGGCAAGGTGCCTCGGTTCCGGGCGACAGGTTACTCACGTTTGTTGCTGCTGCAGCGTCAGCATAGCGGCGCTTTCGGGTGGACGAGGACGCGGCGTGCGATCCTCGCGCGAGGACGGCACCGCGAGGAGGAGCGCGCATTCGCGTCCCGGGATCTCCCGGCCGACGATCCCGCGGCGCGGGGACGGCGTGCCTCAGGAAGCGGCTGGCGGCTGCGGCTGGTGGCTGCGGCGACGACGACGACGATCACGACGACCACGCGCGTTCAAAGCGCATCCGGCATCTCCGCGCGGCCTCCAGGGACTCGCACTCGTGTGTAGTACGTGCGTGTATGTACGCGATACCACCGACGTGTGTAGGAGAGGACCCCTCGTCGCGAAACGCCGACGAGTACTCTCGCGCGTGCCGAGCCAAGAGTAAGCGGATGATGTTACGACAGAAGGTCTCGTACGTCGCTCTCGCGCGCTCGATACGCCGTCTCGATTGCTCGCCTCGACACGACAATGCTCGGGGGGGGCCACCCGACCCCACAGGTCCCGCGACTTGGCTGGCTCTGCCTCCGCTCCGCTCTCGTCGATCCGCGCTCGCCTAGTCCCGACCGAACGCACGACCGCGGCGCGACGAAGCAACGGCAGCGGGCAGCGCTCGTCGCGACGGACTGGTGGGTCTGGAGGGGGAACGTGTACTCCGGGCACTCCGGCCGTAATCTGTATACGTATTGTACATACATACATACATACACTACGTGCTGAGAGAATCCGAGAGCGGAGTGCGGACATGCCGGCCTTTTGGCATGAACATAGAAAATATACCTGTGTCCTGTGTCCATGCCTTTTGGCTGTAACGCTAAAATGCCCTCGTGCACTATTGCGCCCTCTGAAGAAGTGGATCCAAATTACATAGCAAAATCAAGATTTCTGCACAATTTATGGTGCGTGTCCGTACTAAATCCACTTTTCGAGTCTGCTGGAGCTTTATTTTCGAAAAATTACGCATAGAAAGTAAGGAAATATACTTTTTAATGTCATTGTTTTAATGCGTAATTTTTCGAGAATGAAGCTCCAGCAGACTCAAAAAGTGGATTTAGTACGGACACGCATCATAAATTGTGAAGAAATCTTGATTTTGCTATGTAATTTGGATCCACTTCTTCAGAGGGCGATAGTGTACGAGGGCATTTTAGCGTTATAGCCGAAAGGCCGGCATACTCCGCTTTCAGATCCTCTAAGTCTCTAACCTCTCTGCTCTCGTGTTTCATAACTGTAATTTTTCAAAGACAGATGTGGCTACGTTGTACGGTGTTTCGAAGCTAAAACTATAAAAGAATTTTCGTGAAATCGTTACTAATTGTCGCTACATTTCACCATTATTTTTTTATTATAACGATATTTGAATACTGAGGCAAAATTTGTACTTAAAGTGTACGTACAATTCCAAGACATAATATAACCTATAAAGTGATGGTTGAATTGACGTGTATGTAAATGCATTATAACGACTAACATTAATAGACATTGATTATATATTTCTCTGTAGTGTCGATATTTTTTAAATTGAAACGATGTTTACAAATTAGTTTACGATATTTAAGTGGAGGACAACATAATCTGTAAGGTACGTGTCGTTGCTCTTAGATATATTATTTAGATGTATTTTATATGTATTTAAAAACTTGGAAACATTACAAAAAGCTTTAAAAAAATATTGTTTCCTCTGTTTAGAAGTATGTTCGCTAATATTCGACAGAGGCTACTGTTTAATACAGTGGTCAAATATGGCAACTACAAGAGATACAGTACATCAGCAATCAGCGAAGTTAAGAATGAAACCGAAGTTGCGGTAGAACCGATATACCCACCCATTCAAGATCTTGTAAGCTGGAAAGCCAAGTGGAAAAGAAAGAGACAAACTTGGCATGACAAAATCAAGGGCTTAGAAATCATGGAGGAGAAGCTATTTGAGATCAACATGCCAGGTTATTATGGCTGGAAGTCGCTGATCCTACAGGAACATACAATACCATACGATTCTTTGTCGCATGCACACAATATTGTACAAGAACACATATCGTCAAGGAATCTGGTCTCCTAGCATACTACAACAGTGTAATTTCCAATGAACAATTAGAGAGGATGGTACAAGCAATCAAGAGTGATTATAGAAGATAATATAATATTTTTGAATATTGTATCAGAAGGTAGGTTTTTCTAACCGGAGCGGAGCGGAGCGGAGCGAGAGCCAGATAAAATGGAATATTCACACAGAAGGCTGCAGTTTCTTGCAGAACCTAAAGATATCTGGTTCTTGCATTGCTCGCATTAAATTTATCTAGTTACTGTCTATCACGCCACTCTATTGGTGCCGACGTCATACTAATATTTCACAAATAAAATTGCAGGTACGCATTGGATAACAACAAGATTATTTTACGGGGCTGCGTGGTTAGGAATAGGCAGTGGTGCTATGGCATGGTGATCTTTGCGGGCAAGGATACCAAACTGATGCAAAACTCAGGGAAGATCAAATTTAAGAGGACCTCTATAGATAGACTGCTGAATCTTCTCATCATTGGGATAGTGTTTTTTTTACTTTCCTTATGTCTGTTCTGCATGGTCGGCTGTGGTATTTGGGAGAGCCTTGTGGGCCGTTATTTCCAAGCGTACCGTGGGACTCGTTAGTGCCGAGCGAGCCCATTACCGGTGCCACAGTGATTGCCCTACTCGTGTTCTTTTCGTACTCTATCGTATTGAACACGGTGGTGCCAATCAGTTTGTATGTGAGTGTCGAAGTTATTCGATTCGTTCAGTCATTTTTGATAAATTGGAACGAGGAGATGTACTACGCGCCCACGAAAATGCACACGAAAGCAAGGACTACTACGTTAAACGAGGAGCTGGGCCAAATAGAATATATATTCTCCGACAAAACCGGGACGTTGACGCAGAACATAATGACTTTCAACAAGTATTCTGTGGTGGGCAAGTGCTACAGCGATGTCATTGATGAAGTCACCGGCGAAGTCATCGATTTGAGCGAGGTGAGCCGTTCTTTCATTGACGCGGCGATTT
>NW_012026894.1:3115629-3153523 GCF_000956235.1 Wasmannia auropunctata | reverse complement strand
AAAATTTAATTTATTAAAATAAATAAATTTAAAAGGTAAAGTAAATAATATAAATAAATTTTTATTAATTTAATTTTTTTATTAAATATTTATTAAAATTTTGTTTCCAGAAAGATATTAAATGAGCTTTTCTTAAATAATTATATATATGTATTTATATAATTTGATATTTATTTTTTGTAAAGCTTAAAAACTGCCTCTTTCTATGTACCACGTACAATTCATATTATTCAAATGCTTTATTGTTATGGCACTTTACGAAAGCTAATTTTAAAAATTTCTCTTCATGTATCGTCAACGGTATACATGGCACTCAACATTTTAAATTTCGCGCTAGCATTTGTGACCAATTTTGATTGGCTGCCCCCACTCTGCTCTGCAATTATGCGCAATGTTTCACACTTTCACCATGCCTCTAATCATTTGGACGTGGCTGGGTGAACGCGGCATTACATCGATGTCAACTTTACGACATATCGCAGTGTCCTTGACGTTTGTATCTCTTTATTGAAAGTAGACTTTTAATTACTCGTAAATGTCTTATAATTATACCCGTTATTATAGAACTGCGACTGGATGCGGATGCCTGTGATGTAGAGGATTACTCTTCTCGACATTGAAATGATAATCTCGAGGTTACACGTTGGTGGAAATCCGAAATGAAGTTTAAATTCTTATCTAGCTGTCTTCACTGCTATTAAGATTGTTTACCACGTGCTTTTGACAGACTGCTAAGGTCTGCTTCACATCTGTCCGAAAAGTCGAATTTTCTAACGATCAGCTGTAATAAACATTGCATTTTGTATGGTGAAACACAATATCAAAAAATGGAAAGTGACAGTCCCGTCATATATGGACTCGAATTCCAAGTACGAATTTATTCATTATGAATTTTAAATGAACTATGTACCTTTCTATTTTATATTATTTCATGCTGTCGCCAAGTGGCATTGTCTACTATTTGCTATTTTAATATTTCCCATTACTGTAGAAATTTTAATAAATTATGAAAGAAATTAGACACATAATGCTGTTTTATGTTTAGACTAGAGCACTGTCGGCTCAAACGGCCGAGACAGATATCGTAAGATTCCTGGTAGGGACGCAGTCTTTAAAATTCAGCAACAATCAGGTTCACTTAGTGGAGCTTAACGAGGAAACGGGAAATTTGAAGACGCAAGTGTTCCAGCACCCAGTCGGAGAAATTTGGTCCTTGCAGGCTTCTCCAACTGAACCTGATGTATTCATTACATGTTACAATAGTTTGAGTGGTAAACAAGCCATTGTATATTCAATTTCCTAAACTATCGTCGCTTTATCATTCAAACTGAAATCAGTGAATTGTGAATTTTTATTAATAATTATATTTTGTGACATAAAATATAATTATATTCGATTTTTTTTCTGGTTCAGAGAATCTTAACTTTTTTTCTAGAGGAAGGCATTTGCCAGATGAAAGGAGCTATCTGGAGATTCCCTGAGATAAAGGAGTACACTAACGACATTCTGCAACTCGATAAGTTAGCCGATATTGACACAACTCCATATGGCACTGATCTTAAAACTATTGCTTATCACCCTATGGACAGCAAGAAGGCTGTGTCAGTAGTAGATAATAACTTTGTTTTATGGGATCTGACTGAAGGACCACAGGTACTTAGCTCTTCTTTTGTACAAGATCAATCAATCAAGATTATCCTGCCAATCTTATACTCGATTTTATCTCTGTTATTTTTAAAACTGTCCTCTTAACTCTTCTATACATTCAGGTTATGGTATCGGGTACTTTAGCAGGCAAGGGTCAGCCACGATTTACGAACGGGAAATGGAATCCTCACAATGGTGCTAATCAGTTTGTAACCTTGAACGATAACAATGTTCGTGGATGGGACTTTAGAAGTCCAGCCAATGCCGCTTGGTCCATTTTATCTGCACATTCACAAATCATCAGGTAATAATAACGTAGAGATTGATTCTCTGATAGAGTTGAACTTACTGCTCCTACTTCACCGTGTAATTCATTTCGCAGGGATTTAGACTTCAATGCAAATCGTCAATACTTTCTGTCTACCTGCGGTGACGACGGATACATGAAATTCTGGGATATCCGACTACCGACGGAACCGGTGCTGTCGCGTATGGAGCACTCACACTGGGTGTGGAACATAAGAATCAACCGTTTCCACGATCAGCTAGTTTTAACGTCCAGCAGTGACTCCAGAGTGATATTGTGCAGTATCGCGTCCATATCGTCCGAACCATTCGGACATATGGTGTCGGACGAGCCTTCGCAGGGCGAAGAATCTTGCGGGAAAAAGAAGTAAATGAATATATTATCAAGATGACGTTCTTAACCAATTTACACATAAAATACAAAATTTCATGTTTTATTCCAGATTAGAAGACGGTCTGGTAGGAAGATACGAGGAGCACGAAGACAGTGTGTACGCGGTGGAGTGGTCGTCTGCCGATCCCTGGACATTCGCGTCTCTCAGTTACGACGGTAGATTAGTTCTCAATAAAGTACCACGTAAATATAAATATCAAATACTCTTGTGAATCTGCAATTTTTGACGAGAGAATGAAAGAGAAGTAATATTACCTTATTATTTATTGTAAATTTAATTTTGTATCATGATGCAAAATATCATGTAAAACAAATATAATTCTAATCAATACTAAATATAATTGTATATATATATGTATAATATACCAAATACAATTTTATAGTTATTAATAAAAAGATGTATATTTACATATGTATATGATACAAATAAATAGATATTAGAACTGTTCCGAAATCTTGCTAGCTATGTTTCTTAATTGTCCATAAACCTTGGAAGGAGGACTGCCCAAGATTAAATTGCATATTGCCCTACGAGCTAATTGTATGTTCTGGAATGAACCGAGTATGTGTATCTTGGTATCGGCTAGCACAATCCTGGTCTTCGTTACGTTCTCGATGGTAAACTTCGTTCTTCCACCCTTGCCCGCTAACCTTCCAATCGCCCTGGACCGGTGATCGCCTTTTATTTGTTGCCTGACATCCTGTATCTCGAAGGATTCCACAAAGAGGTCGTCCAGACGTAACAAGGCTAAAGCGTCCTCCACCTCGAATCCGCAGATGAACGCTTTCACGAAGTCCGCCGCTCTTTGGAGATACGAAATGTCCGGGGTCTCTGGCGCCGTTCTAATTTCCACATTCCTGGTCTTCAGGTTGAAACGTATTTGAAGCTTGAGATGCTCGGTGACGGGTGTAAATATCTTTAACCAGTTTTCCTTCAAAGGCGAGTATCTGTGCGCTGGTACCGATATCTACAATAAAATTAATTTGTTTAAAATCAAGTTTAATTTATCAATTTTTTCATTATATTTAAAGGTAATTTGGATGAAAGTATAACTGTTTCATCAATGAAATCCTTTTATAAAAATCACAAAAAAATCATAAAATTGTTTTATGGATTTACTTTTATCTATGTTATATTTTGTCGTTAATATCACATTACCTTTCTTTGTTCTCCACCTTGTACGTTCTTGGCCCTCTTTTTAGCCGGCTGCTGCTTCTTTACCTTTCCCTCTATCCCATTAATCGTCTCTACCTAAAGAAAAAAAAAAAAACATTTTTCTCAGAATGTAATTAATGACAAAAATAAATCGTACGAAAGATGCGATTTTCGTAAAAGGTTATCTTTTACGAAGTACAGTTATTCTTCGATCAAAGTTGCCTTCAGAATAACTCAAATTCAGAATAACATTACTTGTCTTTTAACAAAGTAGGTACCTCCATGCGATCGTCGTCGACTTGACGTTTCTTGGACGATTGCGTCGTTTCAATCTCCTGCCGAGACTGACGTTGATCCGCGGCACTCATTTCTCGTGCGTGGCTCCTTTTTCACTCTACAGAAATATATATTTACGAAATTAATCCGTTCTCTCTCGCCGCGTGGCTCGCACGTGGATCGGTGATAACCAAAAGCAGCCAAAACGAGATGTGGATCAGGTGGAGCATTAAAAAAGTTCGAAGCGTGCGCGGTAGAGCGAGCTGTAGTAGCTGCTGCTGCTGTGCTGTTACTGCTGTGTGGTGTGTGTGTGTTTGTGTGGCGACGTCGCTTTCGTGTCCACCGGACGCTAGAAATCAATCCCAGATCTCGGACAGGAAGTGAATTGACCAATCGCATCTGAACAATTTAACCCATTAATTCTCTCTATCTCGAGACATTTCGGAGCGATTTTTAGCGACATTGTGGACAAAAGGATTAAACGGAGCGGACAAATCTTTCGCTCTCGCGATAAGTCTGATTGGTTATCGCGTCGTCTCTTGGCACACGCAGCCTGCATGAGCTGTATGTAGAAACCATAAAGCCGTGGGCACTTTCCGTTCAACTTTATCTCTCTCTCTCTCTCGCTCAAAAACTTGCTCCGCAACTCCGCGGCGCCCTGCCCTGCCCAGCTATTTTATGTTACTTCTGTGCTTCATACCACTATGGAAAATAAAGATTGTTCGCTTAGCCGAACGTTAGAATATATGAACGAATTTTATAATATTATATAACAGTTGAGAAAATAATTATATGTAGTAATTACGTAGCAAATTATATATAAAAATTACTTTTGTAAATTTTTTTCTTTTTTTTTTTTTATTGAACGTAGTCGTTGCTAGAATATATTTTCAGCGTCTAAACTTTATAAAACAATACATTATGCAAATTAATTATTTTCGTTAATAGAATTGCAAAATAGAGGCTGAATTCATCGATTCTCGATAACATCTGATCTGAAAGGTCAACAGGTCCGTATGTCGGTCTTCCGCGTGAATAATTCCCGTGATACTTGTGACAGAGAACTTTTTATTCGCAAAAACTTTCCGCTTATACAGCACGTTTTTCGACTGTTGTAAAAAATGATAGACGCAAAAATCTTATCAACGCGTCTTTTTTCATCATTTTTCAATTTTTCATGCTCGATCAGACGTCATCGTCCAAGAGAAACAGCTGACACGGATATAAACACACGATTAGAACAGAATTGCTCCGCATGCGAATAAAAAGAATCGAACTAAAAAATTACAATGTCTCAAACGCAATTTTCATGTAAAGCGTGAAAATGAGATCTTCGTGTTTTTCACATACATTACACGTTGCATACATAACAAATGTATAAATTATAATTTAAAATAAAATATCTCACGCGAGAAAGATGAAATTTTTGTACATTGTACCGATTAATAATTCTAGCAACAAATAATGCAAGAGATAATACAGATGAATTGTGATGTGTCTGTAATTTTTATGCGGCATGTTTGTTTTCGAATAAATCTCTTTGAAATATTGATTAAATAAACGCTGGGTAAACAAGTTGCTGTGATGTGCGATTACACTTGAAAGTAAAATAAAAAATATAAAAATTAAATTAATAAAAATATAAAAAATTACATATCTAAATTATTTGCTCACGTTAAATAATATTTAACAGTTAGAATGCTAGCGAACGCTACGTTCTAACAGAATCGCTCGATGAAAATGGGTAGAATACAATATAAAACAAGCAAACGCATTTTTTTTATAACACATTTTTCATTGTCTTATAAGTCTATGGTAATTAATAATTAATAACAAGAAAAAAACCTTTTTCATCAATGTGTCTACAATAATTATTAAAAGATACAATTAGCAAATTACTATATCGTGTATTCACTTTGTGTAATAATAGGTAATAATATAATTGTAATATTTTCTCCATATAATCATAGCGCGATATCTCTCACGTGCTCAATCGTTTCTACAAATATAATATATGGTATCTAATTCTTTATTTCATATATATATATATATATATATATATATCTTTATTATATATTTATATATATATATCGATTTATCCACTTGGATTATTATCAATCGTTTACTTCCTCTTTACTGCTATTTATATATCGTATAACCAAATACTAAAAATACAAATGTTTTGCATATAGCAGGTTTTAAAGTCATCAAACCACAATCCCCAATCTGGTGATCTTAAAACGCACATCCATATACATATTTTTTTGCGGATTTGCCTACAAAATTAAGGAGCTCGCTTGAAGCATGCAATTATATTTATACATATATATAAACTATATATTGTATATATATATATATTATATAATATATAATACATATTATATAATATTTATATATGTGTGTATATATATATATATAAACAAACGTGAAAGATCATTTTATTCGGCATTAATTATTGCAGATTGCGTGTAGATGGTAGCACGTAAACTACATCGTTATACGAACCACAAAGTATCAACACCAATTATTTATTGAGCTTGTCACACGTACATCCGCTTCTCCAAATTACTGATGGCTATGCCCGACAGTCACCTCACATCGTTAACTCGGCATCTGATCTTTGGCGCATTATTTGACCGCTCCCCCTTCACATTGCACGCACGTGATTATATACGGCAGAGATACTTTAGAAGCTCCTTAATTATGCGAGCACGCTAAATGTCCGCTTATACTTAAGATATATCCGTATTTACACAAAGAGCTTACTTTTTCTTTATAATCTATACAATCATATAAATGTAATATTCAATGATAAAATTGTAACATAATAATGCCTAGCCTATCTATCTAATGCGAAAGAGAATATATTTTTACATCGAAATTACAATCCTTCAATTATTCCTGTATATTCTGCAATTAAATTATTATATATTACACTCCTATTTGCATTACAGGATACGAATGAAATCAAGTCCTGTACCCATTTCTTCATATTTTTATGTACAATCAGGTTGCGTAATTTCCCATCCAAGTAAAATAAGCATGCTATTATATACAATATGTGACCCGGTACGTGTGTATGTGTACGTGTGGGTGTTTCTTGTCTCTATAATAGAAATAAATTCTAATAAACAAGCAATATTTTAACTAAATAATTTAAATCGATATTGAAAATAGGAACAAATTCAACGAAGCTACAACCCAAGAAGCAGTCTCTGTCTCTCTTAATTTTTTTTTGGGTATAGATCGGTGAAATTCTTTCCTATTTTGAATATTATTAAATTCAGTATTTAATCTTAGTATGAGAAAAGCATTTTTATTAAAGAAGTGTCGCCTGGTAGCCATCGAGCCTTTGGGAAATGTAGTGGAAAATTTTTGATGCACACACTATGTAGTTGAGCACTGCACTTATCGTATTTTGTACATTCTATGCCTGTAACAATTATTACGACGATCTTTCTTTTATATAACAAATGTTTGGTCTGTGACGAGAAATTGGAGATTTATACAAAATTATCTATGCTCTCAGACACAATATTATAATCACATTTTAATACGTAATTTTTGACAGTGCATACACATTGGTATAATTCATAATTACAATTGCAGACAAATACCCTATAAGTAGAACATATTTATCCGTATTGATGTGTCACAGAGGGACACTGTCTATAGAGCGTTTAACACACATGTAACAGAAAATTTAAGGGTATTTGTAGGAAAATAGTTAAGATAAATAATTATTATATGCTTTACAACATTTTGCGTGTGAATTTTGTTAAAAAAACTCGAACTTATGGTCCCACGCAATATTATTTTCTAAATGACATTCTAAATTTGATTTGTCGTGTCAAAAAAGAAAGGCTGTCTATTATTGGGCCTGGATAAGAAATGCACATTTTCATGAAAAATTTGAACAGTGCTATGTGATGACTACTGCAGGCTCAGCTAGAACTTTCAAAGATTCTCAACTGTGTGTAAGTTACATTTATACAATATAAAACTAGATTATCTGTTCACAAAAACAATAATCGAAAATAATAAATCACATACATAGATTTACATTTGTATATACGTATGCACATATATAATTCAATTGTGGTTTTTAAATTTGTATAAGAAGAGTTAGTATCTTAATTACATGAACGCGAGATAATAATTAATAATAATGACACTTACGACTTCTTGCACGATTTTAATTATTACTAATTCAATAAAAATTTAAACAGTTCCTATATATACAACGGGTAGTGCTTTTTGTCCATCTTTACAAGAAATTATTTACAAAATATATTCATTCATATATTACCTATATCAAATTAACATTTTTTTTTGTATTAATTAGTTTTCTTATAATAGCTATTCTTATCATCTTCACATATTCATGCGTGTCTTCCAACGTTCACTGTATTTGCGTTTCATAAATAAAATAAATCCTTTTCAAAAAGTCCTACGTCCCGGCTTCTGCGATATTCTAACAACTTAAGACGAACCTCTTACTGAAAGACTATGTTTGCTAAGTCTGAAAAACGAAAATATTACAATAATGTGATTACGAAACTTAATCGCTAAATTGTTGATTAAAATATACATTCATCTCTTGGAATATTAATTACAAATGTGAAAAACAGCTTTCACGTTTATCATTGTCCTTAAATATCAATATGTAAATTTATTACTCCCAGTAAGATGTAATAGCGGTATAATTGTCCAAGTATCGGACCAACGTCTCAAAAACATTTTCATCTTTCGCCTAGATAAGTACGAAAGCGTTACTGCTTTGTGTCTTGGCGTGGAGCTTATAGCATATGGTAGAAACTAATTTTGCACTTCGTGCAAAAATTCATATATCATTATTTTATGTATATATATATACACGTATGTACATACATACGTATATGTAGATATATATACATAATATATATGTGCACTTTACCTATATGTATGTACAGAAAACTTTTATAACAAATAGAGATGACACACAATAAATAAATATGTATACACAAACAGAGACATTTCTTAAACAGAGTCTATCAGCAAAGTCGTCAGAGTAGCAATCTAAGCTCCACCAGTATTAATAAATTTGTCCACGGTATATGTTTTACTTACGGCAGTACAATCGGATTCGCGTTTTTTTTTTAATGCCTTAAAAATTTGGGCTTTCTTTTACCGTTATTATTTTGTACTGATACAATGAACGAAAGAAATTATGTGAAAGAAGATGACTGAAACATAAATATATAATTTGGGCTTCCTTAAATTTCCTTAAATCTCTATAAAGCGAGCTTCCCTCTTACATCTAATAACGTTAGAAAATTCTGAAATTGCACATCGAAGAATGGAAGTTTCTAGAACTCGACGATAGAATGAAACATTTGACTGGTAAAAGAAAGTTACATACACTCGGCAGTTTTGGGTTAGTTCAGTTACTTAGATCGTAGTGTAATGCATTGAGCAAGTCATATCTGAGTAACTAAACTTTGCTGTTTATAGGAGTACAGCATAAACGAGAGAACGCTGGACGGTGAGAAGGTAGAATAGAGCAAGATTGTGCCTTTCATTTTTGTTCTTGTCGTCGTTTGCGCGATAATTAAACATTTAAGGATATAACAATTAATAATGGATAGTTTACTAAATGTAGCAAACTCCTTTCAAACAATATTCTTTTCAAAATTTGCACAACAATATAATCCTTATCTGTGCTCTAGAAGAAACAAACGAAAGAAAAAAAAAGAAAAAAAAAGACGAAAAGAAGGGACGAGAAAGAATGAACGAAAACTCGTGGAGTTTTGCTATCTACTAGTAGCTTTTATGCATGACTAACTTTAATATCGGCCTGGCAAATGTTTCGCAGCACGTGACACTTTCACACCATCCAACACTTCTCTTTAATACGATACTCCCGGTACATATACAGCAACGTTGTGCGCTAGCGTGACGCATACAGTTTCACCAGGTGGGATCCAGCCACACACACACGATGATCAAATACCCGTTTACGTCGGATTTACAATCAGACAGATAGGCCTTGACGAGCGGTAGCTAATCACTGTCAAGGTCACTTCCCGAAGGTCATTTGTTTTCTCGGGATATTCGCCTCCGTTTCGCTTGCTCCGCCGTCTCCGCCGTTACTAAAACAATGTTTTCCCGCTGTACGAGGTGTTCTCAATTAAAATAGAATGCAAAACATACAAAGACTAAAACATCTATTTCTCTCATATAATAATCAATGTCAAACTTCGTCATGTTTGACGCAATGGCATGCTAAGAAACTTGGGGAAAGAAAGGATAAAAAAATGTTTGGCGCAAATAGAATAGAAACTGCAAATTTGAGTGAAAAATAGATATTACATTAACAATAATACAAGAAATAGACAACATGCTTATCGACAATAAATTGATAATTGCAAATCTAAAGATTAAAAAAGAGTGCAGTCGTGTACCCTTTAGGTGAGCTATTCCAAAGAGTAAATCGCGACTACGTACCAGCGCCACTACGAGTTTTCCTTCTGTTAATATCATCTGTGGATTTGGATGCGCCCCTGGTGTTGCTCGCCGGTGTGGCTAGAGGTGAAGCTGTATTCTGCCGTACAGACCTTCTTGTCGCTACTTCGCCCACAGACTCGTTGCTGGATACGGAAGTGCCCCGTAATCTCTCCTTCCCACCGGTAACTGCCGCCGCTGCCGCTGCCACCGTTGCCACCGCCGCCGTGGTCGCCGTAGTCGCGGTCGCAGTCGTGATCGTCGTGACCGTCGTCAACGTCGGCGTCGTCGTTATTGTTGTCGTTGCTGCTACCGTCGACGTCGTCATCGCCGTCGTCGTCGCTGTCGTCGTCGCCGTCATCGTCGTCGTCGACGTCGTTGTCGTCGTCATTGTCACAGTTGCCGTGTTCGGTTGCTTGGTGGTTAACAAACGGCTCTCTCTTTGCACTCTATTACTGGCATTGAAAGTTGATATATTACTGAAATTAATTTGACTGCCAGAAACAGCTGCGCTTAAATTTACTTTAATAAAAGGTAATAAAAAGGAAGGCTTATTTTACATAGCGGAACTCTCAAATCTCGCGAGATTAGTTCTTTTTTTTCTTTTACTTTCCGTCCACCGTTAAAAGAATTCATTCAAGTGTTGCTTACTTTTGATCTTTGGGCTTTGGGGAAGCAGCGGATGTTTCATCTGTCAATCGTACTCTTGCTTTTCCTACAGACTCAATCAATGGTTCGTCATCAGACGAATCTACTTCTACCACAATGGGACCTAAAAATATAAAAACGCTTATGTCACACACACAAGTCTGGCCCAAATTTCGTAAATCAGACGAATCTGTGAGAGACAGGCGAATTTAGAATTAGAGGCACGCTAGAGTGAGATTGAGAGGTAGCTGTGTGTCGAGTATTAAAAAAAAAATATTTAAATATTTAAAGTCCTTCAGCTGTTGTAGTAATTTACATTACTTCGTTTTGTGACAACTGTTTCCATGAGCTTGTCACTTTCGCAATAATGATTGGTTTTCGATACCAATGAATCTTTGGCACGTTCTAGTTTACGTACAAACAGTTCTGTTTTTGGCAGTCCATGTAATTCGCTACAATACGTCTATAATATATACAGGATGTCCACCTACCGCATTAGTTGATAATGAGAAATTCCTTAATGAATTCGGGATTTCCTTAGCGAAAATTTGATGAAAGATTATTCATTACAATAGTTCATAGAACATACAATATATATATATAAATATATATATATATGTCTGTTTTTGAAGAATCCACATACACATATACGCACACACATATATGAAAATATTATAAAGTTTGAACTTTGAAAAACAAGTCATTCATAAAATTTTCGCCATAAAGATAAATTTTCATGCAACTTCAAATTTATCAAAAAAATCTGTCATTAATATTTGATGCGCTAATAGCTAAACAGCCTGTATATAGAAAAATATTGAATAAAAAAGAAAGATATTTAGATAAAATGTAAAAAAAAGGACTCAACTACTACACACAGAGAAATAGTAGCGTGAAATAAACACCTTTCTTAGCCTTTGCCAATATGTTGAACCCCTTCTTTGATTGCTCTTCCTTGCCAGGTACTTGTTTCTTTATAGAACCAGTCTCTTCTACACCCATGCAAGCTTTAATAAGTTCTGCAGCATTCTCTGAGCATTTCCGTTTACCTGGTCTTGGCTGTGGATCGTCAGCTGTGCTCGATGCTACGGAACTCTCGCTCTCTTGCCTTTTCCGTTTTCCTATTTTTATTGTCGCGTTAGGAGACAGTTTCGATACTGCCAGTTTTGGACTTGCTTTCGCGTAGGGCGATATGCTACGGCGTTCCTCTAATTTGTTAGGACCGTGAGGGCTGCTCTTCGGAGTCTTGGCGATATCCGGACTGTTCAACTTCTGCGATCTGGTTCTCAGCGATCTTTTCTCATTGTTGTCGTTCGGGATATCGATCAGCAGCTGCTCCAGCAACGACTTCGGCGGCCTCTTCACGTACTCCTCCACGTTGGAGTTGAGCCTCTCCACAAAGTGTCCCTCATCGCTGTCCTCTATGCATATGACGTCCTGCCGTCCCTCGAGCTCCTGCTTTCTCCTGCGTTTACGCTTGAGGTGCTCCACATCGCTCGAGTCCACTTCGGGATTCTGCGCCGCCGGGCTCGGAGTTTCGTCTCGTTGCAGTACCACGGGATTGGAGTATGTGTACAAGGGTGGGGTGATCCTGATGGGCTGCGGATCCTCGCCGAGGGGTGACTGGATACCCGCGTTCAAATCGCTCGTATCGTTAACCATCTTCTTAACCAAATCGTCCGTCACCTTTTGCAGATTTACAGAAGGCTCTTTGAGCGTGACCTGCTGATGGCTTTGTACATTATACTTCTGGTTCTGTTCGGTGCACGTTTCTAATTTAACCGACGTTGTGTTTAGTGGAACGTTACTGCTTTTTGAGATCTCGAATCGATCGGTTTGCCTGGTATCATCCACTTTTACGTTAATTTTAGATTCTACTTTGATTTCTGAATTGCAACTCTCACCGTTCGAGCAAGAATTATCTGTTGTAGTCGCGTTAGCATTATTCGCGACCGCACTATCGAGCTTTACAGTTTCAACTTTATTATAAGCAACGTGATTTTGTATTATAGGCACACCATTATTATTATTATTATTATTATTAATGTTATTATTATTCTGTCCGTGAGGTTCGTCGCTTAGTCTAATTGCACTGTTACTTTCTACAACCGCTTTCGTGCTGTCCTCGGATACACTTTCCGCAGCTCTCGACTCCTCATGTTTAGAGTTTGCCTTACCCTGATCAATTTGGTTAACAGTACTCTCTAATTTAACGCTAGAACTGTCCTTATCAGAGAAGTCCTTTGCTTGCTGATGTGCACATTGCAATAAGTTATTATCACTAGTTATACTGCTGGTTATAGACGCTGTCACAACAGTCACTGTGCCCGTCACCAGGGGACTGGGCATACCTTTGTCATTATTCGCCGTGTCTAAACTAGCAACCAAATCACTGTGTCCACCACCAGTTCTCGGAACCGTCGACGATTTCTCGGCAGACACATTGCTCTTCGTGTCGTGTTCACTGGAGTTTGATATATTGCGATTCAACTGATTCTCAAAATAACTCGTTACGGACACAGGACTTAACCTTTGTGGGCCACTGGACTTGAGAAGTTCCGAATGGGAATTTGAACACATATCACTACTACTAGTTGAGGAAGGCACGTTCTTATTGGTGGTTGACAGGGAGGGCTCCCCCTGTATTACATTCTTCGCGCTGCTCTGCGTCACCGACTCGGTCGCCGATGCAGGCCTGTGCAACGGAGACTCCCCCTGGTTCGGCGACTTCTCCGAAAGAGCGTCCATCGACTCGATGCCGGAATCCTCGCCACCACCGCCGCTACCGACTCTCTCGATACTCGCGTCGACGCCGATCCCGATCGGTACTGCCGTGTTCTCGAGCAGCTTCTGCTTGACCTTCGCCTCGGTCACGTTTATCTCGCCGATAGGTAAGGTCGGCTTGCTCGCAGGTACGTCGATACTCTGCGACCTGGGGACCTGATCTACCGAGTTGCCGATCACCGAGCCTGGCGTAGTCTTCAGCAGGCTGATCCTTTGCGACGCGCTGTCCATCTTGCTCTCCACCACTGATTTGTCGACCTGTTTCGCAACATGGTTTTGAATTGTCTTCTTGTGACTGAAGCTCAACTGCTCGACTGTCTTGTTGTGCCTGTTTATGACGGAATTCGCCTCACTCTTGATGATCATGTGATTTTTCAGCTTCTGACCCATGTTCTGACTTTTAACAGTGGCGATGTAATTCTCCATGTCGGATTTACTCTTGACAGAGAGCATCCTAGCCACGGATGGCTGAGAATTCTTCGTCGTAGTCTCTATGTGCACAGGTATCTTGGTCTCAGGATTGTTTGATGGATTTCTGGTGTCGCCCTGTTGTACCGACGAATTTGTCGATTTTAATCCAGAATCACTCTCGAAGGACAGACTGGCGTTTGCCTTTATACTTGGTACCGTGTTTGCAGAACTCTCAGGAGCTGCCTTCTGACTGTTAAAATGTGTAACTTCTGTATTTGGAGATTCTGTAACATATAAAAATCAATTATTTGGAATGTAAGCTTTGCGAGTGGAAATATAAACAATATATAATGATTTGCAACAGATATTCGTATATAATGAAATTAAAAATTAACGTTCACCTCCTAAATGCAGATCTTTTTCATCCATCAAGCTTAACCGCCTCCTCTTGTCTTGGGTTATTAAATCTTTCTTCACGCCATTAAGCTCCGTTAATTTCGGAGCAACGCTGCTCAATGAATTACTCTTCTCGATGGCCGATTTACTGATGTCGCTATCGCTCGTTCTTCGCATTTCACCGACTTTCTTGATTGTACTAAAGTCACTTCCGGTTAAAAGTGAATCCGGTTTCCTTATTGTATGAGTTATATCGCCCTTGTAACCGAGCTTTCTCCATTTCGCTTGATTATCTAAAATTCGACCTCCCGACAGCAGATTTTGTTCCCGATGTAAACCATCTCCGGATTCCGATTTTTTCTTAGAATCCCTTCTCTTCGTTTTGCCTGTAACATAAATTATTATTCATAAATACATGAATTAGCAAACAAACGACATTTGCGTATGTGTAGCGTATTGAATAGAATGTCTTACCTCCTCCTATTTTATGTTCTTGCATATGGTTCTGTGCATCGAGATCCACTTGAGTCTTCGTTAAAGCTTGTGGAGTATTTAAAGATTGATTCGCGATCGTAGATTTATGCTTCGAAGGAGACGGTATTCTACTATTAAGCGGTATATCGTCCATGTCGCTGTTTTTACTCGAGCTTGGCTTAGTAGCGGTGCCAGTTTGTAATCGTACAGCGTCCACCGGTAGTTCTTGTTTTAAGGCATTGGATTTGGCTGCAGTGGTTTGCAATATGTTATTGCCGACTTTACAAATGGCATTGTTTATTGTGGAAGTAGACAAAGGTAATTTCGATGCAGACGAGGTGCCGATAATCATGTTCAACGACTTCTTCTGCAGCAACTTGTTCCCATCGATGCATTCCTTCATCTTCTTCAATTTACCCCTTCTCTTAATTGCATCACCCTCACTCTCCTTGAGAGACTTCTTAACTTTTTCTCTTTGTACTACTGAAGCGTTACGTCCTCTTAAAGAAATGTGTAACGGAGGCACTCGCAGCGGTTCGTCACCGGTCCCCGTACTCGGGACACCACCGGCAAACATTTTATTCACGGACTTATCGGCTTTCCGCATGGGCGGCGTATTCACGAATGAAACGTCAACCTTGTAAGCCGGTGTAACCGGCTCGGATTTTTCCAATTTCAATCGCAGTTTGATTTTCTCTCCCGGCATCGGGCTATGCGCGGTCTCCCTACTGGATTTTATTCTACTGTGCTTCAAGCTTCCTTCACTGGCGGTAGACTTGGCCGTCGTCTCGGAATCGGACTGATCCGTGTTCGTCGTCGTGTCGTTTCTCCTTGAAAAATTGCTGTCCGCGTCGTCGTCGGAGAATATGGAGTTGGATCTGTCGTTCGACGGAGACGGAAAGGAGAAGAAATCGTCCTGATTATCCACTGCACTCTCTGGCTCTGAATCTGAACTTTCACTGGGCATTGGCTCTAAGTGTCCTGTCAGAGGATTGATCAGAAACTGTCGTATCTTCCCGGTCGAGGTGTACTCTGGCTCCGGTTCCGGCTCCGGGGCTTCCTCTTCCGGTTTCGGAGACTCGGAAGCCTCCGTCTTGTTGACAGACGGAGCAATGCTAGTAGTAGAATTATTTATACGAGAGCCACATTGAGGAAAGGCACCTGAAACCTGATTCGAGACTGACAGACGTGTGGTGTTGACTTGAGCACCTTGTGGAATAGAATTGCTTTGTGCGTTCCACGTGGTCCCATTAGCATTGCTCGTTGCAGGAGACTGATAATTTCTACTAAGGATATTCTGGCTCTGCCCGTAATGAAAATCAGTAGTCGCGCTGGTATCCGTGTTGATGTTCTTCACCTGATTGTGATGCAGCTGCTGCTGTACGTTGAGAGCCTGATTCTGCTGACTTAAATGCGTTTGTTGCGATACCGGTTGCCTCGGATAAGGCGGCGGCGTTTGTTGACGTTGACTGTTTAAGTAACCTAGCCGTTGTTGCGGGACATTTAAGCCTACCGTCGAATATTGTATCAATTGTTGTTGAAGTTGCTGTTGCTGCAATATCGACTGATGCAACGGTGCGTTCGTATTCTGCTGCTGCTGGAGCAGAGTCGGTTGCGCCGCTCCAGAGACTTGCGGGACAATTTGTTGTTGCGGCTGCGCAAGCTGCTGCTGCTGCTGCTGGTGCTGCTGTTGTTGTTGTTGTTGTTGAATCAACAACTGCCGTTGCAATGGTGTTCTGATCTGCTGTCCGTTCACCGGATGCCTGGCGGCAAGCTGATTTTGAAGTTGGACCTGTGAAGTTCTGTGAGCCAATTCTTGCCTAATGGGAAACTTTTGCTGCGTTTGTACTTGATTGTGTAAAACTGTCGCTTGCTGCTGCTGTTGCTGCATCTGCCCACCAGCCACCATTTGATGCACCGCTTGCGGCGGCAACATATTTTGCCCAGTACCAGCACCAATCACGTTGACCGCGGTGTGTTGCTGCGGCGGAAGCGTCGACGGTTGATTAACGTTGACAGTCGCAAACGCCGACGATGTAGAAGTCTGAGGCAAGTCGGCAATAGCCGGCGTCGTCGGCGTCGTTCCTCCGATCAAGTCTTCGCTTCTCAAGGTGTCCAAGTTCGGTGGCGATTCGCTCGGCGACGGGAGATCTTTCCTCCTAACCGTAGGTTTCTTGGTGGGTCTCATGCGATTGGTGAGTCCGGAATTGTCGATAACAGCCGGCGGTAACATCTTCTGACCAGGTATAACGTTATTCGCGTGCGAGCCGTCGTTTTGCAAAAGATTCACGAGCAATGGACTGGATAGAGCGACCTGATTTCCGCTGCCGTTCGAACTCCCTGCCAAATTGGTACTGTTGTTTGGTGACAGACTAGATGTTGTAGCAATCGTCGTGGGTTTGTACTGATTCGTTAATTGTCCAACAGTAACGACCGGCTGCGTTGTCGTGTGACCGGTCGTCAGTGTCGCCGTAACTGTCGCCAAATTTTCTTGAGATGGATACGGGGGTGGAGGTTGTGCATGGTGCTTGAACTGCATTGTATTCTTGATGGATGTGGACTGCGATTCGCGGCTGTGTATTGCTTGGGCAGCGTGCGTCATACTGGCAAATGGGAAGAGACCGTTGTAGTTGTTCCTGGGCGATGCACTGGGATTAATTACTTGCTGGCTTCCGGAAACGCCAGCATTGCCCGCTGATGTGGACTGTGCCGATTTCGTGAGAAACGGTGGAATAGGATCACAGTCTGTGGGCGCGACTACATTCGGAGAACGAAACTGAGGAGCTTTCTCTGATGATGTTCCTGAAACAGTGAGAAATTCATATAATACGTAACTCAATTCGCTGCATAGGTTCCACTTTTTTTAAATAAATTTCTTTTGTGATCCATAAAAACTTACCAGCTGCTATTATCTGAGCAACATTATGTAGCGTCGACGAAATACTGGTGGCATTACTGGGACCAGGCAAAGCCGTCGACGGATTACTGTCAGCAGCAGCTGTATTACTAGTAGCATCTCCTTGTGATTTTGCTCCGCCATCTTGCGTACTTCCAGAATGCAGGACAATTTCTTGCGCATCTCCACCGAAGCGACTGGCTATCCTTAAAGATATTACCTGCGAAAAATGTATAACAATGTATCACTTGATCAATCATTCTTTATTTTATATAGAAATTCATAAAAAAAAATTATCAAGAGCTTGTAACGATATGTAAATAAATCTGTAAAAATCCACAATCGGATATTTATAAATTACCTGATCTCCTTCGACTTGTACTGAGAGTATGCCAAGTTGTGTAAGTGTTGGAGAACCCTGAGCTGCTAACTCTCGAAGCCGCAGAGCAGCTTCTCTGGGTATCGAGAATGTTACTCTGACTGAATTCCATGGTTCTATTTTATTTACCCTCAGACCATCTCCTTTTTCTGTAAATTGTATATCGTTTATAAATAATTATTATATATTTACATAACAAATAATAAGATTATAATGGGTAATTGAATCCGTTTTACCTTTGCAAAGCAAAGTATTGAGATGGTCAACAATGATTTCAAACTTTCGGGGAAACTCTGGATCTCCAAGGTCACCCTCACAGGTTACCACCGTCTCTATCAGATCACCATCACTATCTGCCGCCATGACTGTAATATTCAATGACGTTGCTTAATAATAATACCAGACAAAAAATAAAGTTGTCTTTATGATAATGTAGTATGATGGACATGAAATAATTGTTTTTTTTACATTTTTCATTAAATTTTAAATGTATGTTATAATTATGATAAACACAACAGTAATAATATAAAAATTTAATCTTAAAAGTTAAAAAATATAAAAAAGAAAGTTCAAAAAGAAGAAGAGTTAAAAAAGAAAATCAGTATTAAATTAAAGTTTAAGAAATGTTCGTTTTGTTTTCCTTATTAAAAAACAAAAGTGTGTAATTTTTAATTAATTTCTTTCCAAAATGACTTCTAAAAAATAAATTTGTATAAATTCTAATGTTATGTATACACATACTAATACTTTATACATGTACATCAAATAATAATCAATAATCAATTTAATCACAATAATCTCATATTCGCTTGATGTAATACAAAGAAGTATAATTACAGAAATCACAGATAATGTTTACACAATAATAAAATACGTACCAACCACAAATCACATAACTACCCAGAGAGTGTAGAAACGCCTCAGGGTATTGCTCCAATATGTGTGTGTGATGACGAGATGTCGTGTGTCAGTTGTACACCGACAGCCCCAAATCACACCAGTACTACTAATCTTGTTTACTGTCGAACAAATTAGAGATTGGAATAATTAGACCATAGGTAGCAAACATTATTACATTGTATTGTTACTTAACACCATTGTAAATAAATTAATACTATTAAACAACACCACCTACGTCACGTGTATGCACATTAGATGTGAAAGTTTTCTTAGTGTGTTTTAATATATTATATATTTTTATAATAAATTAAAACACACACACACACACACACACACACACACACACACACACACACACAGAGAGAGAGAGAGGGCGGGAGCAAGCATACTTGTACCTCGAAGATACTCTATAAAAATAAAAAATTCTAATTAGATACATATATATACGCGTCAAATGGCCAAAAAACGATAAAGTAAAAACAATGCAAAAGTTCTAACCTTATTTTTTTTGGTCAGTACTCGGACAGATATGACAAGATAAAAAAAAACTATTCCTTGGCACATCATATGCTGGCCCGTATGTATACATAATTCGCACACACATACACGTACACACATACATATACACACATACACACATATAGATATATATATACGTATATCATAAATCATTTTTAAAAGCGTAATTAATGGTATTTCGCGTTGGATTGATTTGCAGTCCTACGGATTTCGCGGAGGAACCGAGTGCGAAAAAAAAAACAAAAAAAGTTTTCATACGGAGATTATGTATCGTGCGGAGATAATTAATCGAATGACAATGAGAGGCGAGAGAGAAAGAGAATACCGTCGATCGTCGGGAAAAGCCGTATTATTCGCCATACAATCGATAGGGAGGCCTGATCTCGCGCGAGAACGGCGAGAAAATGACAAAAACACACACGGACGCACGTACACGCACGTACACGCGCGCGCACACACATACACATACACACACATATACATGCATACATACACACACACACGTACAACGTAGGTAGGCGCATAAACAAAAAGTGAGGCCCGCTAGGCGTTACTAGGTTATAATTCGTGCTTGATTTCCGGGAGGCACGGGCGACCGCCGCGGGGGAGGGTCGACGGTGCGGCCCGCGTCGGCGGGGCCCGTCCGCGCGGCGCGGCGGGCCGCGCGGGCGCGCGTTACGCGGCCGCGGGGACGTGCCCCCGGACCGTGCCCCCGTCCTCCCGGGGCTGTATACGTGTGCGTATACGGCAATTAAAATCCCCTGGTGCACGAGCGGCCGCGGGGGCACCGTGCGCGCACCAGCATCGGGAAATAGGTTATAGAGCGCAATTTTTTCGGCTGGGCGCGAAACGCAGACGGGCGCGTCTACGGGGATCGGCGGTTACGCGGCGCGGGACGCGCGTCCCGACGCGCGCCGTAATGATTTTCGGCGAAATACGGCATCCAGACCGTCGGGACATCGGGGGGCCACCATTTTGTCCGTCGGGGGAGGTGTACGTGAAGTGGGCTCAAGCATGCTCAAGATAGCCCGTCAAAAGTCGGGGAATTATTTTTTATTTCCTGGGCCCCCCCGCGTCCGACGACGTGGACGTCATCCCCGCGGCGGACGACACGCCGCGGGCATATCGGTCGCGTTATCCGCGCCCGCCGACGGCCGCGGCACGGCCAGCGGGCCTCACTCCCGTCGTCGCGCAGCGCCGTATTTGATACCGTATGAACACAGGAAAATTTCAACGTTACCCCATTTCTTTCCGACACTGTCCGGGATTTCACGCGTCCGTGCAGCACGGAGGCACACCGCCCGGGCACTGGTCTTAACCTAAAACACACGGCGCGGGCCCTACTTCACTCTCGGCACACAGCGCGCGGCAGGGATCGCGAAAAAACTCGACATAATCGCTAATATAAAGAGACAAGTCATAAAACGCCATGAACAATAACAAGGTGCCGCCATTTGCAATGCGAGCAACTGACATGCGCAAATCAATCGCGCGGGGCACGCTGGGTAACTTTTGGGGACGGGGCGCCATCTTGCCCTGGTCGTTTTACGCCAAGATGTACATACATACATGTCCCCTAACCTCCGAAAACGTCGCGTCCCGATAACGACGCGCTCCCTCGCGCTCCGCCGCTTCCGGATGTGCCTCGCGTACTCTCGCCAGAGAGGCGAGGCGTCATCGGGGGGCCTCGCTGCAGCCGCTCTCGCTATATGTCAATGCCTGCCCTTTCCACAAGGAATTTTCACCTTTGTCGAGCGTGAAAATCGTATCCTTTTCCTTCACCAGCTAGACAAAAAAAATGTTTAAACCATCAAGGCTATTACAAAGCTGCAATTTAAATTGAATGATAAATTTGAATACTGAATATGTATCGATTTGTATACTGCGCGTGTAATCGAGTCGGAAAGTATATAAAAATCGTCGATTTTTCGTTAAATACGAAAATTACAACAAAAGCCATGATCATGCAGCCGACGAGACGATCTTTGACAAAGGCTTGTGCATCACTTACGTCGCAGCTGTTTCGCACAACAGATACAGACGCGTATCGAAACATAAATTTAATGCTTAACTAAAGCGAGATTATGCAGATTAACGCAGTCGGGCAAGAAACTTGGCATATGTAAATAATACTATGTTGAATTTATTTATTATACATATAGATATAATAATGTAATCCCGAAGAAGACTATCATTTTATTCCGTCCTCTCAAATTTCTGCTCTCCTATTATCTGTAAACGTAAATCTATTTTTGCTTGGGAAGGTAGGACTGCATGAGACCAGCCTCGTTCATTATCTTCAGCTGCTTCTCCGCGTCGTAGGTTCTGCAAAATGTCAAAATTAAAAACTTAGCTGTGATCCTATCTGCGTAACGCGAGGCTCATGTACAACTTATGTAATTCATGACAGTCGTGGCGTCAGAAACAGGATTAGAATAAGCTGAATAAGTAACGTAACGGCAGATACTTTAAATACAATCTGTACATGGAAGTCATACTTGTAGAAGTCGGCGTATCTTTGTTTCTTCTTATCGGCAAAGAGCACCTTAGCTGTCCACGCCACGGTGATGCTAGTTATCATCATTCCTATAAGATTCCTTTTGATCTGCGCCTTTAGGAGGTTGCGCATCTGTGGTTTCTCTATGGCAGACATCTGAAATTTGCAAGATTTATTACGATGTAAAAACGACTCTACTGAAAATATATATCCACTTAGACATCGAGCTTCTATCAATGTGGAGTAACTTTAATCTCGGTTTAATTTACTCCTTGTCTTTTTCTGATGCTTAAAACTAGAAAAGAAATAAAAGAGCAAATTTAAACCGAAACAAAAGTCAGTCACTACATTGATAAGAAATGGACATTGGAGAAACGCCGCTAATTGGACCTTTCAATTGGATAGATCTAGATTAAATAATAAACATTTAGATCTCTCTGAAAAACTATAACGAAACTGTCGAGCACGATGCTATTAAATTTCTCTCGAAAACAGGTTACTTGCAAGCAGACGTTTATTAAGGATGTTTTTTTTTATGTAAATTCGCGAGGGATATTTTTCGATCATCGGAGATAAATCATCTTCGAGGCTCACAGGACCGTACAAGTGTCAGTCACGGATCCGTAACAGAAATATACAGGTTTAATCACGATTTAATCGAAGCGGGAGATTCTACGATGCACGAGAGAGATATATATATATTATATAACGTTTTCCATTAAAGTATACTTAGCGGCTTGTTTTTTTTTTTTAAGAGGACATTTCGAGTCGCCAAAAGACAATTTCATCGGAAGAATATATATCTTGCCTTGAACGATCTCGTTCGTTTCTATTGCTGTCAGTGCTAGACGCAACTTGAGCAAAGAATCTATCGTGAGAACTTAGAGGCAGGGTATATCGACCGTCGGCCACAATACTCGATAAAATAACGTCGAGTCGAGTGGTCGTGCCACAGTGCCCACAGTTTTCGTTTCCAAAACGGCGACGGAATCGTTAAGCAAGATACACATCGAGGCGCGAGCTGGCGCGAGCATCGATCGACGATATCCGCGGAGAGCTCTGCGTTCATTGGACACCGCGTGAATCTCCGTTTTGCAATTTATTCCATTCCACAGATTTATACGGAAATCTGTGGTTTATTTCTCCTCACTGTATTTATTTAGGCGAAGACTGTGGATTTGTCTAGAGTCCTAGATTATCAGAGAAGCGCGACCGGCTTATGGCAGTATCGCAAAAGTACTAGAAAATATTAAAAATGGCGTCGAATGGCCAATCATAAGATTGATTTATTCGGCAGCCATTTATAATAGCGATAAATCAATCTTATGATTAGCCATTTGCGAGTCCAATCAGGACTCGTAACACCGGTCGCGCTTCTCTGATAATCTAGGACTCTAGATTTGTCTAGATTTTTTTAGAGGCCATTTCCAAAGAAAAAATTAGAAAGCGCTGAAAAATTAATCTCAGCAAATATCAATTAAGTAACATATATGACAATTCTTACACAATAATATATAACTATATAATATAACCTGTATATATACTGTAGAATATCCAAAAAAATCCGTTTAATGAGAATTAGTAGCTGTTCATCGAAATGAAGCCAAGAAAGTTCCATTTTGATATTTGAGTCCAAACGAATATTCACAACTTTAATGAAACTCTGAGATTAATTTAATCGATATAATTAATTTAACTGGCAGAATAAAGGCAAAATTTCTGCAACACACATATATAATTATCCGTAACCTATAATCTCTTTTTGATATGTTTTAACTAAAAAAATTAATATTTCTATTTATTTTCAACAAAGCAACATAAATACGTACTTGATAAAGTTTTATTGCGATCAAACTGATTAAATTGATCGCAATTTAGTTGTAAAGTCCATCTCTAGAGCAGAAAAAATAACGAGACAGAAAGAAACAAAGAAAAAGAGAGAGAGAGAGAGAGAGAGAGAGAGAGAGAGAACAAGAGACGGAGAGAAAAGGAACGAGTGCATTTGTCATTGGCGGAACCTGGACAAATCGAGCGACGCATCGAAATTGCCAGGCGTTGCGTTTGCGTAATCGACAATTGTTTCTCGAGAATTCGTCGTGTCGATGGGGTCTCGCTGACCTCATCATCCAGGTACGAGGGGACGTATGTACTGTGTCGTCGTTAGGCGGTTTTCCCGATAATTATTCGACATGACTCTACGACCTCGCGAATGATCGCGTTCCCGTTCGGCGATCGAGGTCAACGCGTAGCCGCGAAGCTCTCTCGCGTCGTGTGATATGGCAGCGTTGTTGCGTTGCGCAGAAGTGCGACAGCAGTGACAGCTGACCCTAATGTGACGATCTGGGGACTCGCGTCCTCGCGTACATCTGTACTGACTTTGCACCCACGAGCCCCACATAACGCACTTAGACGCGCTGGATCGTACGGAGGCGACAGGTAAAGAGACAGCTTCCCTTTCCGCACGGATGTGCTAATTTTCCCTGAAATATCGTGCGTCACGTTCCACTCGTTTTTAATCGGAGTGCGTTGCTCGTCCGAGACGCGTCTGGGCCGAAGATATACGGATATCTGGGAATCGATATAGCTCTCGCTCGAATTTCAGTTCGGGGAGGGCAAATTATTTTGCCTCTTAATCAACGTAAGTATGTACAGTCGTGGACACGTCGGTTGCGACACTTTTTTCATAGGTTTTTAGTATGTATTTAATATGTATAATCAGTATAATATATATTTTATAGGTACTAATATTTTGCAAATGCGAACCGTGACGGTGTATTACCTTTAGTTTAGAGACAGTACACCAATCGTGATTCGTATTTGCAAAATATTAGTGCGTTTCGAAATCTATTAAAAAAAAAAAGTGTCGCAACCGAAATGTACGTCCACGACTGTATGTATTGCACACGCGAACGCTATAACGTGTAATCGCTTTTTGACGTGATTATCTTGTCAATCAAAGTGAATTATTTCGTGCATGAGTAATTTGCCGAAGCGGTTGCCAAGTCGCGCAGCAAGTCCGTGTACACGTATTTAATAGATTCTCTTATTTCGTTTTCAATTTTAATAATCTCTTTTCGATAATTCTTTATTTCTATCTATATGTAAAATAAGATCTATATGTAAAATCGCATCTATATGTAAAATAAGATCCCTATCTTACACAATTATTTACGCAATTCTAAAAACGTTAGAAATTTTTATCTGCTATTTGCATATCTATTAATCGTATGTGTGCGAACAATACCTGAGATAAAGTGATTTGCATTTGAAAACAGAGTTTTCTAGAGGGCTGTACTGGAGCAGTTGCTCTGTATTTAGCGATCATGGAACAGGTGATCGCGCTGAGTACACAAAATCCATTGTCCTTATTGGTTAAATTTGGTATGATGGCTTGGAACAACAGCTGCGGGAACGACAACTGCTCCGGCCATGGGGAATGCCACAACGGGACCTGTCTGTGCGAGGTAATATTTACCGTCGGCCGTTATCAGATTGTATCGCGGTGATAACGCTCAGTTATTTCCTTTCAGATTCAATTCGACGGGCCGGAATGTCATATCCCGAATCTAAGTTACTACATCGCCTTCGCCACGATTTTTTTCGTACTGGCTCTCGTCTGTTTGATACAGCTTGTCATGTGCATCGTCGCCGAGTGGCAGCGAATGAAGGCGCCGTCATTTCTGCGAGCGTGCAGGGTCACTAATCAAAAAGTGTTGTACTTTGTGGTTTTCCTCGCGTCGATGATACGAGGGGCATACTTTACCTCGCCGGTATGTAAATGAGTATTTTTTTTTGTTTTTTTAAACACATTTCTCATCCACAGTCTAATTATACACGCTCCCAATTCTTTTCTATAGACTGCTTTCAAGGAGGGTTGGTCCAGGAGTTTGCTGTCGGCATATTATCCATTGCTCTTGAGTGGATCATCGTTGATCGTTTGTTTCTGGGCCGAAGTGGTTCATCTAAGGGATATTCGCTGGGACAAACCTCAATTTTTGTCAAAATCTTTTCTGGCCTTTGTTGTCTTCAACATAATAACATATTCCCTCTTGCTGGCGGAATTTATCACGGCCAAGACTTATTCGCAAGTAGATCAAGTACGTAGCAGAATAAAAAAAATATGACGGAGTAATTTGTATTTATTACAATGATATTTTACGGTTTTGCATATGTGTTTACGTATTTGACATAAATGATTTGTTTGATAAAATTTTTTTGCTTTTTTTTCCAGAGTTTTTATACCCATGTATTCAACGGTTGTTATGCAGTGCTTCTGTTCATCGTAGTGGTCTTCTTCTTGATATATGGAGTGGAAGTATTTTTCAAAGTATGCATCTTTCACGTTATATAATACTTTTACATTGTCGAGTTTTTATTTACGTGGTACTTTTGATCATCAGGTCCGCGGTGGATTCCTAAATGAATATCACGTTGCTTCCATTGCAACAAACAAACGTGTAGCTGATACAACGAAAGTCCACGCTGAGGAGCAAGTAACGGCGAAGTTGTTCGATCCAGGTCCATCCACGTCCACAGCGGATCCCGTGCACATGCAACAAGTGAATACGTCCCAGTTACATCAGTCAAGATTTGGACTACTCTCTCAAGCATTCATGCTGTTTATCGTAGTTGGTTTTCTGTTCAGCGAGACCCTCAGCGAATTTTGGAAAACAAAGTAAGGAGACAAAGGAAACAATGATAAGTTACTGCGAGTTGCAACAGAATTTTTCAATTTGTTTTAACGCATATTCTTATACTAGGGTGCCGTTGTACAGCAGGAATTGGCATGACGTTGTATTTCGTGTTATCGAAGTTGGCGTAGCGCTGTGGTTCCCTTGCGTTTTATGGAATTGTATGAGGTATGTTTCTCGTATTTTTTTTTTATATAATAAAATTTCTTTTATGCCTTCTTCCGCAATATTATTTTATCATTTCCCTTTCAGTCCAGAGCAATTATGGATCCTAAATCCAAAGCGTATATTGAAGAGACTGGATCTCGACCAAGGGAAGCACATAAAGGAAATTGAATTGCAAGAAAAGGGCGCGTCTCAAGACACCGCGTTTCTCTCTACGGACACGACATCAATTAATAACAAGGATTGTTGGATTTGCTACGATAGCGAGAGGCAGGATGCTGGTCCATTGATACAACCGTGCCATTGTAGAGGCGATGTTAGTGCCGTACATCACGATTGTTTGCGTCGTTGGCTCGTTGAGGTAAAATACAATGTCTTGTGTTATCTATACATCGTTTGCTTTTAATACAACGAACATTCTCGTTAATCGCGAATTTTTTTTCTTCTTTCAGAGTTCTCTAAATGCCGACAGTCTGGTTTGTAAAGTGTGCAATACGAAGTATAATGTTGAACATGCCAGCCGATTGGATTGGCAAAACAGTTTGACCCCGCGTCATTGTCTACAAACTATTGCTATTGTTACCACGATGTGCGCGTCTTCTGCCGCCGCTTGGATAGTTATCCAACTCGTGGAAGGGCCCATCATCAGAATGCTCGCAGCCGGAACTGCATTACTGATTATGTACGTTTGCATAAGGTGAGTGAATGTCGACTTCTTTTTTTCTTTGAAAAGTTAACGCCATTACATTCGGTTTATGCAAATGAAATTGTCTCTTCTAGATTCTTGAGCTTGAATACCGTCGTAGCGTATCAACGGGCCAAAATCTCGTCGTTAAATATTGTTAACAGTGATAGCGAGAGTAGTATCAATAGTGGGACCGCACACGTCGCTACAATTAGTCATACGATTTCGGTGGACCTGACGAAATCGGACACGGCTACGATATAAATCTATACTTGCCATTGTGTTGCGAACACAAATATCTTCCTATTTGAAGTAGAAAGATTCAAAATAGGAAAAATAGGTAATAGAATAATGTGGATGTGTACGCTCTTCGAGCGTATGTAATGTACAAAGCGACGATGATTGAGATACAGTATGTTTCCACTCGGAGTTCTTATGTGCTTTTTATAAAGTAACGAAGTTATTTTATAGAGCACGAAATGAGAAGTCTGAGACGAGATATACTGTATCTATATTTTCACGATAGGTTTAGAACAGTTGCCAAACTTCCATATTTTACTTCTTCTGAGTATGTCATTGTATGACATTCATATATTCATGTTTTCATTATAGATACCCGTTATATCGTACATAACTTATGTATAATTTATATGTTTACAAGGTATCGCAGAACGAACGAGACGTGTTGTAATTTCAGTTACTTCGTTCTGTTGGAGACCGCGTTAATAATACATTGTATTTCATACCTACGTATAATCAGTAAAAAATTTGAAATCAAGTGTTTCAAAATTGCTGTGAGAATTGGGTTATAAAAAGTATATCAGTAGTATAAATAATCGCTATTTAAAAATATAATACAGTTTTCAAACATAGATACGAACATAATGTCATTGGTGCAATTTATCGATTAGTAATAAATGCTAATACTTGCTAGTAAATTATTAAACGTAATTACAAAATTACGTTAATTTAATAATTTACTGGCAAGTATTGAATATTTAAAAAAAATATGTAGGAGTATTGTCCTAAATATAGTAGTCACGTATAAATTAAGATAAGAAAATTAAGATGTAGAAAATAGATTTTTCAGTAATTGAATGCCACCATATATAAATTATTTCTTAAGACATATAGAATCTTTTAGTAATTAAATACCAATAAGAAAAATATTGACATATTCTATTTATCAAATTGTTTTACTGATTACTTTACATTTTCATCGTTATCAAAAAGCGATATCAGATTAAGTAAATCTTCAGCTCTATTGTCTCGATCTTCACCGATAATAATTGATAATAAAAGAAGTTTGTTATAGATTGTATTAAAAATGAAACAGTATAATGTTAAAACATTTCTGTTGTATTAAGAAATAACGTATTAATATGATTAAGAAAACTAGTTAAAAATACAATAGCTATGGTAACATTGTATAAATCATATCTTCAGCAATTACATTAATAATTTGGCTGTTGAAAGTGTATAGAAATTACAAACGTCTTTTTCAGAGTGCTGAAATTTGCATTATTTCTGGAAGTATCTTTAAAATAGATAATATATTTCATATATGTATATAAAACTATTAAGTTTTGGGTATCACAAGGATTATTTCCTTTATGATGCTTTGTATAAAAATAATTATAATACGCGCATTACGTGTTATACAATAACGTATTATATCTTATATAATTCTGAAGTTTTCATGTTTCATATATGAGTTACTTTAATGTCTTAACAAGTATTCAATTTTAGAAAGTATTCAAGCATCAGCAATCCAATAATGATTAAAGATTCCATACATATTAAGTAGATTTTAATGGAAAAGAGTTGATCTTAATTGTATCTGATAATAACCGTACTCTTAAAATGAATTTTTTAAAAGCTCAAGAAGTATAGTAGATATAATACAATGTTACTCTTGTGTACTATGCGACAATAGTACGCTTATATAATGCAATAAGTAAACGAACAAAATTTATTGTATATACTCCGTTATAGCACAACGTTAATTATATTAAAATTTATTTACTGATTGTATCTTTGGTTTAAGATTTATATCCAATTATTTGCGTGTAATTTAAAAAAAAAAAAGTTTTATATTATTTGAGTTTTGTGAAAAAAACAAAATTATTTTCTTACTTTAATGTAACAAATATGCAATTGATTTTAGTTTCTTATTATGTGGATAAAATTTAAAAATGCTTATGATATAAATTATTAAACGGTCTTTATAATATCGATTCACAATTATTAAGTTTTCGCAAATATATCGGAATTAAACAATAATAGTAATAAGCTGTGATAAAATGTAATGTAAGATTCATATTAATGGCTATGTAATAAAATATATTACAACACAAAACTAGTTCATGTTTCTTTGAACATATATGCATTAAATTCCTAATAATTAATAATAAAATAATGAAATTATTAAGACATAAGATTATTAAGATTATTAATCTCTTGATTGGAAAAACGGACTTGTGGTTTATATTGGATATTTTATTTATAGGAATAATTCAGAGACATTTTTTTTTATTATTGTTTATATTATTTTTTAAGACAATTACTTAAATATGTATGAGAAATACATGTTACAAATTAAATCGAATATTGTACTCATTAAGGTAATTATAGATATACAAATACAACATAATTTAAAATAAGATTTAATATAATCTACTAATTAGAATTTGTATGTCTCCTCGTCAAAGTTTTCTTTGACTGTGCATAATATTACCTGTTGCCATGTGTTTGTAAGTGAAATATTGTGGCATGTTATTTCTCTTCTTCTCAAAAATTTTTTTTAAGTTGAATATTATTGGATAAGTGATAAATGCACTGTGTCGTTCAACCTACGCTGAAACATTATCATAATTAAAGCATAATTAAATACAATTATAAAATAGAAAAGAAATTAGCATATTGTAAATTTCGATCAACTTTTTATAACAAGACAAACTAGATATGCATATTTAAATATATTAAATATTCATTCAATACACATCTTAATAAAAGATATGTAAAATATATATTTTTATAATATAATATAGCGATATAATTACCTGCAATCCCAGCAATTGCCTCTGAAGCAAAGTATTTCACATCTACGTCACTGTCGGTATTGAGTTTATCAAGGATGGGTTTTACTTGAGTCTGGACTGCCGAAGGTTCAAGGAAAGGTCCAATTCGCTGTAGAGTCTTAGCGACATTGAATCTTACGTTTGCAACATTATCTGTAGCCATTGTCAATACAGTTGGAAGCATTACTTTTGTCGTTATCTCTGGACCACATACTTCAGCCAAAACCTATTATAAAAAATTAAATAGATTTACAGATTGAAATTTTAGAAGTTTTAAAGACACACAGTATAATGGTGTAGCTTACATTGATGCAGAACAAGCATGTCATTCTGTGAAGATAATTCTGATCCCTAGACATTGCCAAGACTTTAGGTATCACCGTATTCTGTGCCCAATCGGGCCCAAACTTCTCCACCAGTTTCTTCAGATTTAATGTAGCTGCTTCCCGAATCGCATAAACATGATCCACCAGCCAAGTCATGCATAGAGAATTTAATTTCTCATCAAAGAATTCCACGCCGAGCTGTCCAGCCAGCAATGGCATATACCTGAAATTCAAACCATTGTTAGTACACACACGTACACTTTTTATCAACGTTTTCAATTTAAACAAATATAATTACTCGATAATAGCTAGTCGCACACGCCATTTAGAATCCTCAGCTAACTCCACGATGGCGGGCAAAAGAGATTGCGACAGTTGCTGTATGCCAATCACTTCGTTAACACATTCCAAATTGCTAATGATATTGAGTCGCACCTCGGGACATTCATCTCTGAGCTGGGATAGGAATAGAGGTAACAAATGTTCGATCGTGCTGCAAAAAAAGTATTAAATGATTATTAATCGAACGTTACGCTTTGTAATATTGGATTAGAATTATTTGTATTCTTACTTGTGCTTGCCGAGTATAGGGCTCAGTCCCATGATCACGCTCGCTAAAGCTGACTTTACATGCTGATTCGCATCTACTACCAGCTCTTTAACAATGGGCAATATATTTGACATTATTATATTTTCCTGATTAAACTGATCAAGATTTTGGCAGAAATCGCGAACTTTATCAGCAGCCGCTGCCCGCACCTCTGCTTCAATATCCTTCAATAATATTTGAAATGCTGGCACAAGATCTGTTTTCGTTATTTCTGGACCAACAGCCTTTTGGAGCTGCAAAAAAAAAATTGTTCAGATAATATTTTTAATGCAATGAAATTTTCTCAAAATAACCTCTCAAGTCTTGAAACAATGACACATACATCTGTAAACTTATCTGCCACCATGTAACGAACGCGCCATGACTGATCGCTAGCGCACTGCCGAAGCGTAGGCATAACCAACTGTTCAACATCCTCTTGTTGTAACAACGCTGCAATACTGACACAAGCTTCAACAGCCAAGAGACGAACTGAATCCTGTAAAATGATGAGTTGTTAAATTATTAATCTGATGGCTGACAGATGAAGAGATTTATAAAGTTTCATAGTTTTGATGTACCTACTTGTTCGTCCTGAGCGAGTATGACAAACATGGGTATTAAATCAGATTTAAGATACTCGATTTCCACAACTTTTGCAAATTCGCCTAATTTGGAAGCAGCCGATCGTCGCGCCATGGGTGTATCGTCCTGGCACAAGCTGCGGAAGTGATTTCGCAATTCCGCTGTAACATTCAAGTTTGCAAAACGTTAGGCTCATCATTCTGCGTTTGCTTAAAAATTGATCCAAGAGGTCTGCAAAAAAAAAGAGTACAAGATTACTGTAATTACCTTTAATGGCTGGGCTCACTCTCGGATAACAAACGCTGAACAAGCCGCATGCCGATGTTCTTGACGTGAACCAGTCCCCTGAAGCTAAGCGTTGTACCAATGGAACAAAGTGCTCCTCCAAATCTGCGGGACTGTGCTGACTCGCGATATTTCTTAAAGATTCCACAGCTTTGTCACGGACCACGGTTTCTTCCACGGTGGCCAAAGATTCCAGCGGTGGCTACAGCAGAAATTTATAATGTTTCTCAACTATATTTCTTCGATAGAACAAAGAGATATTGAAACTGATATTGGAGCAAAATTCATAGCTCAATTTTATATTTAAGATAGTCTTGTTTACAATCTCTGGGACAATATGTGGGTCCACGTGTAAGTGGCCTTTCAATCAGTGATCTTAATATCACTTAAAATCAAATCACTTAAGAGATAATGTTAAATATAAGATCGAGTGAAAACTATCATCATATCTGTTGTTAATTATTATCCAAAATAGAACTCTGTTGTTGTATACCAATAGACAGTGCACGAATTCCGGTCCACCGACAAGAGGAGTGAACGTGCCGAGCTGTTCGGCAAGTGCAAGGAGGACTTCATCCTCATCATAAATTGTCTCCGTTAAAAATGGTATCAGCTCGCTCCGTGTTCGTTCAACGCCCAGTGCCAGTGCGATCGTCGATAGCTTCTTAATGGAATTGAGACGTAACTGTAACGAAAAAAAACACACACACACACATGTTAGACCGCTGTAATGCCTCTCACAGCGGCGATAAAAGCGGCAATGGAAATTGTTGCTCCTAAATGCGTGAAATTTTAACTCCAACTGTATCGCTCTTTCCCACATTCGCGTTCTAACACTCACAATTTGTACTATCACACGTACTTATTATCTTCGAGATCACGCGTTCTAGCGAGCTTTAAAAAAGCGCTCTGTTTGGAATATCTCCGTACTCTCTTCAGCGAGTGGATAGCGGCGGAAAAGGGAGAGCTGCGCGGAAGACGGGGAGATGCGGAGACTCAATCGCCGCGATCACTGTCAATTGACTGCGATTACCTGGACATCCTCGTTTTTTAACTCGTCGATGAGTACCGCGATCGGATAGAGGCTGTCGTCCGTGTTGGAGTCGCTCGCTGCCATTTTGCTGCCGGACGCACTTGGCAATTACTCGGTAACGCTCGTGGGGACTCCTGGATGTCGCGTTAAATGCTCGCCTACGTCGACGGTCGATCGCGGTTTTCCGGGGGATGCGGATCGGACAACGTTCTCGGGCACTCGCGCGTAATTACAGCATAATTGCAGGACGCCGTTAGTGAATTTAGAAGCTCGAACGAAATCCACCTCGCGGCCCATGCGACTCCCGTGAATCACTTTACGACGGCGATAACTCGCGCCGCCATCAGATGGCGACTCCCTGCACTCCTCGCTGAGAGAGGACCGAGACAGAGAGAAATGCCCTCACTAACGCCCCCTGAAAAGAAGTGGATGTAAACTGCATAGCAACATCCACTATTCTGTACTTTTCACGGGTATATAATTTGTGGTCCGTGCTACATCCTCTTTTCGACTGCCGACGCTTTATTCTCGAAAAATTGCGCTTTCGAAGAATACATTTCCGTATTTATAGTAATATAAATAGTGATAAATTATTTTGTATAATACTAACAATAATAAACTAAACAGTTACTGATTTTAATATAACTATGCGTAATAATACAATTATAAAGAATTATTCCTTTTTTTAATGTTTACTTAAAAAAATTACAGATTTGATAAATTAATAGTAAGAAAATATGTTTATTTATATATGTATATTTATTTTTTTATTAATAAAGAATCTAATATACATATAACAAAGTTTATAAAAAATCATCACAATAATACACGCCTTTTATGAATTAACGATTATTATTTCACATTGTAATAGAAGGCGTAATATTAATATTATAAATAATAGATATCCGCGATATTTGTAATATCCAAAAATAATATAATTATCGCTTAGCTGATTATTCGTGCGATACATCTTCAGGACAATCATTACGTATTTTAATGATTCATCAATTTCCATATTTCACGATAGTTTTATATTGCAGTAAATGAACTGCACCAGAAATGAAATACTTCCTCGATTTTAATCGTTTTATTTGCAAAACGCGGCGGACGCCGCGTTATTTGATAAATTAATAATAAATGTCAAGTGGCCGGTTCTAAATGCCGATATATATAATTTCATCGAGTACAATTTCTGCCGCGAATAGGCGAAAAAGGATAACGTCATTTTCCGTTTTATTTATTTTGCAAATAAGTTACGTTAATTACTAATTACTAATTAGACACTGAGCGCATGTTCAATGTTGACTTTGACAAAGAGGCAAGTGCCTTTATCCATTATTCTGTTTCTGTAAAACGAACGTGCCCGGTATCGCGCGCCGACGCGTCCACATCGGAGTCCCATAAGCAAAAAGCTCTGTGCCGCGTAGAATTTCGCTTATATACTCAATTCGGAAGCCAGCGTCCATCCAATCAGAGCGCTTGGAATGCGGCGCGGCATTGCATTGCGTTCATTGACTACTGATTTTAATATATAATTAAGCGTAATAATACAATTATAAAGAATCATTCCTTTTTTAAATGTTTACTTAAAAAAATTACAATTTGATAAATTAATAGTAAACCGTAAACGTCAAGTGAACCGTAGCTCGGTTCTAAATAATATATATAATTTCGAGTATAATTTCTGACGCCGCGAATAGGCTAAAAAGGATAACGTCATTTTCCGTTTCATTTATTTTGCAAATAAGTTACGTTAATTACTAGTTACTAATTAGACATTGAGCGCATGTTCAATGTTGACTTTGACAAAGAGGCAAGTGCCTTTATCCATTATTCTGTTTCTGTAAAACGGACGTGCCCGGTATCGCGCACCGACCGAACCACATCGGAGTCTCATAAGGAAAGAGCACTCTGTCGCGTAGAATTTCGCTTATATACTCAATTCGGAAGCCAGCGTCCATCCAATCAGAGCGCTTGGCACTACAGCGCGCTTATTAGCTGGCGCGCGAGGTAGGGGTACTATATATACGGCGCGTAAGCCCGGCCGCGCGCGCATAAGCGACATTACACTGATTCCGCGTCGAGGCTGCTCGGAGGAGCGTTACGTTTGGTTACGTTGCGTCGTGTCTTGCGTTGTTGGTCATGCAGAAGGACGTACGATGTAGCTCAGTAGCTATAATGATCTAGGATCGCAGCAGTCGTAATTCATATTAACAAATCCTTTCAGGAGTAAATTTTTTGGTACGCTCTAAGAATTTCTTTATCGTTAATTGCGTAATTAAGATAGCGAAGCCGGCGAAGCGGCGCAATGCATTTCGCGTGCGGTCAGCTCACGCGTCACAAGCGTGGCAACGCGTTGGCGGCGACGCTGTAATATATGCGTTCTACTTTTAACTTTGCGTCTATGCATTTTCCGCATTTTGAGTAATAAATACTATATGTATATTCCACTATATGTTAACATATACATAACACGAAATTAAGAGTAGGAATGCGGATCGGCGCCGCTGCACCGCGTCGCTTTCGGCGCGTGAAGGCCGTGAAGTTGACCGCGTCGGAAAGGAACGGAAAGGCACTTGACGCCGCAACTCTTTTAATAGACAAGCGATAATTGTATCAATCTTGCATTTAATTCATGTAATATAGATTCGGCACTTGCACTCTGATTCGATCGGATGCGTATTTCGCAATACTCGTTCGATCGAAAATCAAGATGTGCGTCGCCGCGCTGCCAGTGTCGACGACGCGTTCGCTGCGTACCGCGACACTTTCTACGCGTCACTTTTGCTCATTACGCGTATTATACTCTTATCTTCGCGTTTATGCATTTTTCACATTTTAAGTAACTAATACACACGCCTCTTACAATTAGTATTATGTGCAATAATTGTCATAAAAGGCGCATGTATTAGTTTAACATTTATCGTTCGAATGTATTTCGCGATCACGTTCGACCGAGAATCAAGTGAAACGTTGTTGTACCGACGCCGCCGCAGCGCGTACCGTGGCGCTATTGGCTCGCGAGCCGCGGAGTTGACCGCGCGGATGGACGAAACCACTTTACTATATTAATAGCGGTTTCTTTTATTAATTGTAGAACTCGATACGGGATAGACGATCTGCGGAACGAGAGGCGTCGCGGCTAATATAATTGGTAAGTGGGACTTGTCTTTGCATTTGTGTAACATGTAGCGTTGCCGCGCCTTTGTCGTCGCCACCGACCCGCGTCGCCGCGACGCTTGCTTCGCGTATAAGCTGACCGCGTGCGGGACAAATTGCTCCGCTTCATTATCTTAATTACGCATTTATTCATAAGTATAGCGTACGTTAACGTACAGCGAACGTATGGATAAACGCATAATTAAGATAGCGAAGCGGCGTAATTCGTCTCGCCTGCCGTCAGCTTACGCGAAGCAAGCGTCGCGGCGGGGACGACGCCGGACGCGTCGGCGGCGGTACACATCTTGATTTTCGGCCGAACGAGTATTGCGATTACGCATCCGATCGAATCAGAGTTCGAATCTATATTACGCTCTAATTAGATGCAAGATTGATCGAATGCGTATTTCGCAATACTCGTTCGACCGAAAATCGAAATGTGTAGCGTCGGCGTCGCCGCGCGCCACTGTTGCACCGACGCCGCCGCAGCGCGTACGGTGGCGCTATTGCTGTGTGAAATAGACCACGCTGGAAACGAAACACTTGCGCTATTTTAATCGCATTCACGTTTGATTTGCAGAACGCGATGGACACGGATCGGCTCCGGAACAAGTGACGCCACGATTCACTGAATTGGTAAGTGTAATATTTATTAGTAATCTCGCATTTAATTCATGTAATACGGATTCGACTCTGACCGATGAATCGATCGAACGCGTATTTTTCAATACTCGTTCGGTCGAAAATCAAGACATGTAGCGTCGAAGCTGCTTCGCTTTTACAGCGTTAATAGAGTTTTTTTTTGTATTTTCAGAACACGACGAACATAAGATGGATCGTCTCCGTAACGAAGAGTGTCGCGGCTGATATATTTGGTAAGTGACATTTGTATTTGCATTTGTCTAATATGCAATATAATAAAATCGGCACGCAAGCATTGATGTTCGTCCGAACGCGTATTTCGCAATACTTGTTCGACCGAAAATCAAGATGTATAGCGCCGACGCGTTGTTGGCACTATTTCGGCGTTTATTTCGTGTAAAATTAATTGCACGCGAAACAAAACGCGCCGCTTTGCCAACTTAATTACACTAATTACGTTTTAATTGCAGAAAGCGGCAGCACGAACA
>NW_012026894.1:3114797-3115609 GCF_000956235.1 Wasmannia auropunctata | reverse complement strand
TTACGCGAAGCAAGCGTCGCGGCGGGGGCGACGCCGGACGCGTCGGCGGCGGTACACATCTTGATTTTCGGCCGAACGAGTATTGCGATTACGCATCCGATCGAATCAGAGTTCGAATGCCGAATCTATATTATGCGCAATTAGATGCAAGATTGATTGGATGCGTATTTCGCAATACTCGTTCGATCGAAAATCGAAATATGTAGCGTCGGCGTCGTTGCGCACCACTATTACCGCCACTCTCGCCGACGCGTCGCCGCGCGCCGCTGCAGTTGCACCGACGCTGCCGCAGCGCGTACGGTGGCGCTATTGGCTCGCGAGCCGCAGAGTTGACCGCGCGGATGGACGAAACCACTTCACTATTTTAGTAGCGTTTCTTTTTTTATAATTTCAGAACTCGATACGAGATCATCCTCGGAACGGGAGACGTCGCGGCTAATATAATTGGTAAGTGGGACTTTGCATTTGTCTAATATGTAGCATTGCCGCACTATCGCTGTCGCCACCGCCGCCGACCCGCGTCGCCGCGACGCTTGCTTCGCGTATAAGCTGACCGCGTGCGGGACAAATTGCTCCGCTTCATTATCTTAATTACGCATTTATCCATAAGTATGGCGTACGTTAACGTACAGCGAACGTATGGATAAACGCATAAAGTATATTCATCTAGACAGAATAATAGTTACGAACGCGCACTGAGTATATTTTTGACAGGCCGTTCTTAATTTCCCCTTAAAATTTTTTTTCATAGCAGTCCCTTTGATCTAAATTTCACAGTGTTTTTCTTCTGAAAATAGATCGGAAGAGCACAC
>NW_012026894.1:3095656-3114033 GCF_000956235.1 Wasmannia auropunctata | reverse complement strand
GGAGATAGATAATTATACATATTAGTAAATATAATATTTAATTAAAGACAAATTAAATTAAATTAATTCAATATGCATAAGAATTATCTTTTGAGACATTGATTATTATGACTATTATGAGCAATGTTTTAATTTGAATCTTTTATTTGTGTGTTATAGTATCATCGTAGCTTCGTGGCTGACTAACTCCGCCTGTTGCGCTTCAGGTCGGTAAGTGAAAAAAATTTTTTTATAAATAGGGTAACGAATCTTTGAAACTTGTATTAGATTTACTATATTTATATAATAATACTGCAATTTAAATTTTCACAGATCCGTTGCCCTTATATGGATAGACTAGATCAGACTAGTCAATAATTAATTGTAAAATATCATTTATTGATTTATGTATTGTTCCTACGAGAGAATAGAGTTTATTATGTTGATGATAATCAAAATTTTGCAATGGATATTTTATTATCAAATTTAAAATATTCATTTTTATTTTTTTGTGAGAAAGAATACTAACTTGTATATATAACACACGATTTTCCAATCTTAGTTTTTTATAGTCTATCCATTTAGTAGCTTAAATTTATATTTATAAATAAAACAAAATAAAATGACGTGAGATCCAGTAAAAATTTGACCGCGGAATTGAAAAATTTTTTATATAGTACCATCTCAAAGTTTTATATTAATTATATCAAAATACTTAATAAAATCCGAAGTTATATATATTTCTGTTATATCATATTAAATGTAATAACAATAATATTTTAGAATAGAATAATTATATATTTACTTTTTATATAAATATGAAAATCTATTAAGAAAACTGTCTCTCACATGTGCGACAGCTTAATAAATTTATTACATTGATTACGATATTAATTATATATAAAAATTATTCTCTTTGGATCATATCACGTCATTTATATTGAATATCTTAAAATATCTGAGGTGAGAGTTAAATAACGGTTTCGCGATTCAGGTCGTGATTTACACTAATTAATTTAAAAATTTTTGTTTAATATTTCTCTATTATCCTATTCAAATTCGAGTATTCGTGAATGAGATATATTATCGCGACAATTTTGATTTAGAACGCGATTAACGTAAAATTATTTTTATTCTTTAATGACATAATTTTATTTCCTTGATATAATTCTTGGTCTCGAAGATTAAAAAGATGACACGCGTATCTTTGATAAATTAAATTAAATTAAATTTGTTCTATTAATTATCTTTATATCTTTTTCTGATATTATAAATACGTTCTTGCTAACAGATCGTAATGTTTCATAATCGACCGTGATATTACAAACATCTATCAATATTAATAATCTAATTTTAATATAAAATATTTTATATGTTACTCACCTAATTTAATGATAAACAAGTTTTAAAATTTGTCACTTGCTTTCTCAGGGACTCACATTGATGAGTACGGGAGTTGGCCTTCCCGAGATACCCGAGCCATTTATGTTGCGTTTCACTTGGCATTTCGCGATTTTAGAATCATTCTATCCCAGTTATTTATTAAATACTGTATATAACGCTCTCAGCATTACGAAATTCAAGTGGAACGCACTCTAAACAGGTTTATTCATATTTCTATTTCAATATTATACCATTCAAGTAAAGATAAGAGGACACGCGTTTTAATATTTTAATTAACATACGTATTTATAAATATACATGCGGTTTAAAGACAATAGTTGATAATATATTTAAGCGTTGATGGTTTCTGTGCTTTTGGAAGCATGTGCCATGACGAAAAGGTATAAATAACAAATAAATAAATAAAATAATAGAGGAATAAATAAAAATAAATATAGAGGAATAAATTTCATTGTTGTTACACTCAGTATTAGAATCAAATATTAAGAAATATGTTCGTACGGTGAGGTACCATAAAAATCGTTATATCAAAATTTTTTAATCGTCCCGTTAAAATTTGAGAGTGCCTGCTGCAAATCCAGAATTAATCCCGAGTTTCCTCGTAATCAGGGATTCCCGGTAGCAATGATTTTGGCATCAGTTGGCGACGACCACTATATATTTTTCAAAGTCGAGTCGCGAAATTAATAATGAAAAAATAAATTATGGGAAAAGATCTTATTCGTTTTTAAAATGTTTTCCCATTAATGCTATTACTAATATATCGATTTGATCTTGTTGTGTAATACTTACATTACGCAATGTCAAATGAAAAACGGTGACAGTCGTTAATTCCTTGCCAAAATGATTGTTATCCGGGGGCAATCCAGAAGATTCGGGATTTATTCCTTCCTGCAGTAGATCTCTTGACATTCAACGAGGCTTTTTACCGAAAAACATAATTACACTACATTTAATAATAATATTAATAATAATGGAATCAAAATGGCATTCCGAAATAGAATTCACTTGTAGGTATACAATAATACATAGGTCATAAATATATTTTTTTAACCGTCTCGTTGAAATTTGAGTGTCTGCTGCAGACACAGAATTAATCCTGGGTTTTCTCGTAATCACGGATTCCCGGTAGCAATGATTTTGGCATCAGTTGGCGACGACCACCATATATTTTTCAAAGTCGAGTCGCGAAATTAATAATGAAAAAATAAATTATGGGAAAAGATGTTATTCGTTTTTCAAATGTTTTCCCATTAATCCTATTACTAATATATCGATTTGATCTTGCGTAATACTTACATTACGCAATGTCAAATGAAAAACGGTGACAGTCGTTAATTCCTTGCCAAAATGATTGTTATCCGGGGGGCAATCCGGAAGATTCGGTATTCATTCCTTTCTGCAGTAAATCTCTCGACATTTAACGAGGCTTATTACTGAGAAAAAAATTAGAGTATGTGTAATAATAATAACATCAGTAATGATGAAACCAAGATAGCATTATGCAATAAAATTCACACGTATGCAATTATAAGTCACAAATATTGGCCATCAATTTATGGTCTTAAATTATCAATATTAATATGAAAATTTGATTATAATTTTATCGCTAGCTCATCAAACTTACTACTTATTTCATTATGCATCGATAATGATTTTTTAATCTCTATCAGATCTCTATCGTTACACTCTCTCTCTCTACCGTTTGTAAAAATCAATAAAAATGGACATTAATAATATAATAACATCATGTCGCACAATATATTTTTTGACGGGCTCCACTTGATTCTCTTTCACACATTTCTTCTTCAAACACACATTGCTCCTTCTCGTAGCATTCCTTTCGTTTCAGATTTCTCAAATTTCTCTTACTGAAAATTGTAATTTTTCGTTAATCATGTCATATTTCTGTTTCAGCTTCTTCCCTGCGACCTGTAATTGACATTGCGTTATATCGTCGATACGCTAATGTCTTTTGCACGTGCCATGGAGAAGCTGCAGCAGTGATTCGAGATTGTATCTAGAAATTGTTGAGATTTTACCGGAAAGAAATGATGAATGCGATAGGAGACTTCGCTGCGAACGAGTAATCTGTGCATCTTGTACAAGAGGAATTAGGATGAAGCTCTTAACAACGAGAGAGAACGATGATGAGAGAGAAAAAATTAGTATAGAGTAATATTTTTCTTTAAAACATTACAGAGGACATGATGAAACGACAAGACGAAAACGATAAAGTCATACCAAATTTTCTAAATATTTAGTAACTACTGAAATTAATTTAAATTTTTATTTTTAATTTTTTTGTTGTTTTGAGGAATTAGCAATCACGTATTAATTTTTATTCTGGCAATTTAATACCAACAATTGATTATTTTGTTTTTGATAAAATTTATTTTCTAACTAACTTGTGACGTGTTAAATATTTATTTTACATGTAGCTTGGTCATATTGCGCAATATTTAAAATAAATTATGTCATTTATGTGTTTTTTATGCATTTTCTATCTTGGCGGAGACATTTCGTTATTAAATTCTTTGTATTAGGTATAAGATACTACAAAATACCCTATCGTGGTGATCTTGTATCAATGTTTATCATGATTTATCGTCTCATTGAGAGTTGAGAGTGCTTGTTGCAGATCCAGAATTAATCCTGGGTTTTCCCCTAACAAACTCGAATCCTGCGGGAATAATGTTTTCGGCATGAGTTGGCGACGACGGCCAAATGATTTTTACAGTTATAAAAAAATTCTTTGAAATTTTATTCTTTTTAATAAATATTTTTTTATTTATAAATGGGAATTATTTAATCTGTCTTGTTGCATAATTACTTGAATTATGTAATGATAAATTGGAAACGGCGACTGTCATTGATTCTGCTGCCGAAATTTATTTTTATCCGGGGGCACTCCGGAAGATTCGGGATTCGTTCCTTCCTGCAACAGATTTTTTGATGTCCAATGTGGCTTTATTGCATAAATTATTATACTATTTTTGTCATAATATCAACCGTACTGAACCAAAGTCGTGATGTACAAATTACTATTGTACATTAGAATTATCTGCTATCAATTTATTCGCCTTGATCGAGTGTGATTTGTAAATTATTTTTTTATTATTGGTTTATATCAAAAACTTTACTTGTCTTTTTATTGATCATTTCTTTTAAAAGAATTGAAAATACATTAGTAATTAAACTGAACGAATAATTTATATTATCTTTTGATCATAGTTGCTTAAATTACATAATGAGCTCAGCTAACTGCAATCCGCTAATTATTAATAAATAAATTTAAGTATTGTATATTATTATACCAGTAGCACATTCTGTCAATGTCAGATTGTGAACGCGTTTCTTCTTACCTACTTTCAAACCATTAAAATATAAAATGTTTAGCTTGTAAAAATAATAATATTAATAATATTATTATTTTTAATTCTCTACTAATTTATATTTATTTTTAGGTTATTTACATTTCTAGATTTTGTTATTTTTTTGTTATTTTTTTACATTATATATTTATATATTATAATATGTGTATAACTTATTTGTTATTTATGTATATTCTTCCTCGCCTTTCTGTTGGAAACGACAATTCGGAGAATTCTTACGTAGTAAATAACAGGACTTGTCACGCCCAAACGGCGGGGAAAAATTTATCATTTGCACAGACGATTTCTGCCACAGCGTTGGACATCCTGCTCAAAACGTAATTGACCAGCTCGGCGTGCAAATACTCGAAGAGACAGTCGTCGGACTGCTTCATCGTTACCGTCGACAATATCTGTTTTTTTGTTTCAATTTTAGGGAAAGGTTCCCGTGTACTTTGGGACGCTAAAATGTACTAGTTGCAGAAAAAACGCGTTAAACAGTCTGGGCGCAGCCGTCAACTTTCCGTAGACTGTTAATTGAAAAAAATTACTCCTTCCGCCGACCTATGTCCGACTGCAAAGTATCGTTAACGAGTCTTCCAAAACACGATGTAACATATACAGTGATAAGGAATCACTGAGGAAAAGTCAAAGCAACGGTAAAACTCCCATTCTGAGAAGAAAAGAATGAGGCTTCGACGCTGGAGTAACAATATAGCAGTGAGTATTATTTTTAGTTTGCGTAATATTGATTTCTGTTTATTTGGATCGTTTTATTTCAACTATTTGAAAATAATAATTAGAGAAAGGAAGTAATTTAAAATTTTATACAATTTTATTCTTATGGAATTCTTTTTTGGAAAATTTATAATTATTTGAAAAATATTTAATTGAAAGAGGAAAAGTTTGATGCGCGTAAGAATTATCTTCTAAAATGTGGATTATTTTGAATGCTATTTCAATTTTGATCAGGAGGCCTGACAACAACAAACGTTCTGAGAGGAGGAGGAGGCCTAGGAGAGGCATCGGGCTCCGGCAGAGTAACCTTGGTGTAAGTATTATTTTTTATCTGCAAAATTAATAATTCTTTCTTATGTATTCGGATCGTTTTATCTAAATCTAAAAGATTCGAATACGATAAATTACGAAATAATTGGAGATAGAAAAATTATCTACGAATATAAGTTTATTCTTTTTTAATTTTTTTTTAAATAAATAATTATATTAACAAAAACTAATTGAAAATTCAATGCGTTTAAAAATGTTCTTTGACATATTGATTATTTTGAGCTCTGTTTTAATTTTAATCAGGAGGAAACCACCTGACAACCACAAATGTTCTGAGAGGAGGAGGAGGCCTAGGAGAGGCATCGGGCTCCGGCAGAGTAATTTTGATGTAAGTATCATTTTTTATCTGCAAAAAATTAATAGTTCTTTCTTATGCATTTGGATCGGCTTATCTGAATTTAAAAATCTGAATAAATAATAAATGATAAATTACAAAATAATTGGAAACAGAACTTCTACAAATATAAGTTTATTTTTTTCTTCAATCTTTTGTAAAAATAAATAATTATATTAATAAAGATTAATTAAAAGTTCAGTGCATTGAAAAATTGCTTTTCACATATTTATTATTTTGTGCGCTGTTTTAATTTGAATCCAATCAATTCCTGACAATTCACGAGACTTGATCAAATCTCTACTGATCGGTTCAAAACGAAATTAACATAAAATTTTACTTTTATTTGAGCATAACTCTTATAGTATTTTGCATGGTAATCACTTTTACATCTTCTTCTTATTAATCTCTGATCTATTTAATAATACCTTAATTATATCTTCTTTCAGATATTCCTTACATATATCAAAACAACGAGGAAGTTAACGTACTCGTCGACGACTTAATTAAAAGTACAAACCGCGTCGCGCGTTTGGTTCGGGAGTGTCGTAAACTTTTATTAATAATTAGTCTACGCGCGATTGTTGCATATTATCCGCGTGTGTTTTTCGCGAGTGTCCTGTGCGGGAGGAACAGGAGACCTGATAATTCAATTCTGAGAGGAGGAGGGGGCCTAAGAGAGGCATCGGGCTCCGGTGGAGCAACTTTGGGGTGAGTATAATTTTTTACCTATGAAATTAATAATTCTTTCTCATTTATTTTTTATTTTAATAAGTTAATAGTTAGAAAGAAAATATAAAATTTTATAAAGGATTGTTTTTATAAAGAGTTTTTCGAAAAATACAATAATTATATTATATGTAAGTATTTTATTAAAAAATGAATAAAAATTCGATGTGCGAAAGAATTATCTTTTAAAGATTAATTATTTTGAGCGGTGTTTTAATTTGAATGTTATGTTTATGTGTTACAGTATCATCGTAGCTTCGTGGCAGATAACTCCGCCCGTTGCGCTTCAGGTTGGTAAGTGAAACCTTTTTTAATGAGATGCAGGGGTGTGAGAAAAGTGCAATTATCTACAATCTTATTATGAATATAATACATAATATATTCAAGTTTCACAGATTATTGCTCTAAAATATTCAAATTGATATAATCAAGACATAATTACATAATTTTGACTAGAAAGCGATTAATATAAAATTTTTTTCATTACCATATAGTATCAAGTAGATACTTGGTAGTATATAATATGCCATATTATAAGTATATAATATGGCATATATTAGGTACTTACGTTATGCCATAGAATTTATATACTACATTATTATGATTGAGGGGAAATGGGTTATTAATCGGGAGGGTAACTTGCTCATAAATTAAATCGCGAGTTTTTATATTATTGTTTATTTCATATTTTTCCTAATCCCGTTGGACCAACACCAAATATAGGACATATATATTAGTATATAATATACTTATGTTATAGAAATTATGTACTATTATATAATATTATGTTCGGAGGATGGAGTTATTAATCGGAAGAGTAATTTGCTCTTAAATTAAATTGCGAATTTATATATATATATATATATTTTTTTTTTCAAATTATTTCCCATATTTTTTATAATCGCGATATGCCTCTTAACATCTGAAACACATATTAGGTATTTACGTATTCGTGTTTTACTGCACATTTATACAATAAGTAAATAGGAGTAGGTAGGAATATGCAAATAGATAGGCATAAATAAATAAAAATACGGGAAGATAGAAAAATAGATAAGAAATACATGCAGAAAGGATTATTTAATGTTTGGGGAAAACTAAATGTAACTTAATATTTTAAATAACATTTAACGCCGCGAAATTAAATTTCATTTTTAAAATTGGCTACAATTAAATTACATAATAGATAATACATAATATGTAAATAGAAATAGACATACGTATATGTAAGCACGAATATATAACAAAGACAGAATAAACAAAAAATACGGATAAGTAGGAGTTCAGAGACTAAATATAACTTAATATTTTAAAAATTAAAGCGCTGCAAATTAATGACATTTAACATCGCAAAATTTAATTTTTCTTTTAAAACTATACTAAGTACAACTAAACTACATAATATTATATTATAAATAGGAAATTACGAATACACGGATATCACAATTTCGTAATTGATAATCCAAAAAGATATTTAAAAAATTAAATAAAATTAAAAATTTCAATTTTACAAAAAATTGAATAAAAAGTATAAATTTATTTTTAAATTTTATTTAACTCTTAGCCCCCAAATTATTTTTTTGTAAAATTGTATACTCTTATAAATTATGTAATATATTGATGTAATTTAATTGTATTTGTCAGTAAATTTGTGTAAAATTAAATATGTAATATAAAATTTATGTAATACTATGTCCAGATAAATATCGTTACTTTTATACGGTGGTTACCAACGAAATATTTGGAATATTTTGAGATATTTATCGGATACATATACATATCCATGTACATATTTATTCGATATTAGTAACATTTATCTGGTCATAGTAAACTAAATTATAGCATATTTGATAAGATTAAACGGCCAAAGACGAGCAATTTAATAGGTAACAAAAATTATTTTTAATTAATTCTCAAACATAAAACAAGACTAGTTTCATTCTTATTTTTTAGGACTTTTTTAATTGCAATTTACTCGTTTAATCTTATTAATTATTGTATTACAATAACGAGCGAAATTTATTAACAAAAATTTTCAATTATATAGCTTAATTATATAGCCTAATTATATAGCTTATAATATAAACGTGAAATTGACAAAACGCATATGATAACAAGTTTATTAAATTAATGCTTTCGATAAATATTTAAAGTTTTAATAAATTTTAAAGTTCTTAGTTTCCAAATTTTTATTTTGAGTACCAAGAAGTCATCAGTAATTCGAGTAATTTTTTATTTAAGTTTTTATGTTTAGACTTAACAATTTTATTAATTGTTTAAGTATTTAATAATTTTTAATGAGATATATTTTATTAAGATTCAAATAAGTCAAATTTATTAAATAAGACAGTGAAGTCTCTTATGCTTTTATTGATCAAATATTAACTTATTCTTGCTTGAACACATTTTTAATACTACAGAATTGCGAGTACATTTATATATTTATAAAATTATTACAAGATTTATAGTTTTTTGTCATCTTGATTATAGCCGTAAGAATCTGCAGACTAATCATTTCTCGTTTTCTTTTAAACATTTCCATGATTTCTTCGGCATGTTAAATATTTCTTAACAAATATTTTTAAATTATATTTGAAAATAATCCGAAATTATACTTAGAATATTTCTAAATTATATTTAGAAATAGTTAAGGATATTTAAATATTTAATAAAAGCAATTGTACATCGTTTTTTTCTCGTTCTTAAGTGTGATTATTTGTCTCAACAAACGAAGGCCTCATTACTGTTTTTTGCGTCAGATAGGTGTCAGTGAATACGTGGTTCGTATCGATGGGAAATCAGAATAATTTTCTTTGTTATTGAGAGTTATTTCTTGTCAATATTCGTGAAATCCATTTGTAAAATATATAGTATAGTACTCCGTTGAAAGTTAAGAATTCTTATAAGGCTGGAATTAAACCGGGATTTTTTCAGCAGTTTCCGGAAGTAATGATTTTGGCAATATGTCAATGATGACAACTATACATTTTAAAATCGAGTCGTGAAATTAAATCAGTATAATATTTTAAAAGAATTTCTCTTTTCTTTTGTTAAATATTCTCCCATTAATAATAATATTTTGGTATTAGTACTGTACTAATGATAGTAATACTTACAATTAGTATTATAGAATACGGATATAAAATGATTATTTGTATACATTTCAGTTATCAAGTAAATACATTTAAGTTTTATACTAATAGTTTTTCCTATTTTTCAGTGATTACAAAAATATGATTACAAACGTATATATTTAATTTTCTAACTTTTAATTTATTTTAGGAAATTATTTTTAGGTACTGGACATCCCGCCATTCTCAAGGATATTACAATTTATTTAGTTATAGTAATTTACACTTTTTTATAATAAAATACATGTAAATATTATAAGATCTTATTTAACAAAATTTGATTTTTACGAAAAAAGTTTGTATCTTTTTGTTTTAAGAATCTTATAAATGTAATTTGAAATGTATGGTTACAAAAATTTCGAGATAAGTCGAATGGGTATCCCTCATATTAGTGGGATGTCAACAGCATAACATTTTTGAATCGCTTCAGAAAAATAAAGAATTCAATTTTATATGGCTAAAGTTTTCAATATATGTATATAATTCTTTAAAATCCCACTATTATTGGGTTCGACTCATCTCGAACAGTTGGTACCCGAGAAACATTTGTACCCATACAGACACTAAGTTATAATAATGTATTTTATTACTTAAATTAATATATTAAATATATTCTTTTGTAATCACTATTTCATAAGAATCATTCTATCCATACATTTTTTTAAATAAAAAAAGAGATGATTTTTAATAATGGGAGACTATATATTTTTTGCGCGCGAATTTTAATATTTTCTATTAAAGGTAAAATATGATAACTGTCTTTGATACATTGTCAAAATCATTATTATCGGATTTAGATTTTGTCCTACTGCTGGTGTTTGACAAATTGCTTAATTTTTTGTGAATATTTCCTTGTGGAACTTGATAAAAAATTAAAAAATATTAAGTTCGCTCTCCATCATGAAGATTCTTCTTAGAATCGATACTAACTAGTATATCACTCGATAAAGAGACCTTAATGTGGTTAGACCAGTTATCTATTCTTGAAGCCGATGAAAACAGTCATTTCTCGCTATGTTCTAAGATTTATAGAGCTTGGAATATAGCAGCCATTAGTCAATAGAGTTTTAATATTTTAATTAATAGCTTACTTAATTTATATGTAATATTATTATCGAAATCAAGTATAAACATGTTCCCGCGAAAAATATAAATTGTAGTATCGTATTTTTCTTTTAGAAAGCAATAATAATTAATGAAGAATTTCCATTGGCATTTTAGATGTCATGGTTTAGATTTTATTATTCAGAATGTAGTATCGCGAGTATTTCCAATCAATTTGTTCATTGCCTAGATCAGTATTAATTTGTTACCGCGGTTTAACTTCTAATTTGATCATTGGTTTATTTTGTGTGCTTATTTTTTTGTAAAAAAATCCTGTATACATTTCATAAAATAGTTTCATAGAAAATTTTGTAGAATTTATCAATATTTGAAGGATTATAAGACATATAAAATTAACAATTTTTTATTCGCAAATGCGTTATATGAAATGTAATGAGTTTTGTATAATCGCAAATTGGCAATTAAAAATAAATATGATTTTAATTATTATCAATATTTTATTTTATTCGCTTTATCAATATACACACATATATATTAGCATAGGTTTAATAATATTTGTTATCATATGCATTTTCGACGCTTTCGTAAAATTCTGTATTATAAAAATTTTTTTAATTATTACGTGTTACTAATATTATTTTTATTATATTTTGAACAGCGTTTTATGATTCTGTATTATATTACATTGTAAACAACATATATTTTACAATTATATTGCAGTATAATATTAAATTATTTAAAAGGTTAGGGTTAAAGAAATAAGATTAATAAATTGTATTTTAACGCGAATTAATTATATAAATAATAATGAAGCAAGAAAGTAAAAAAGAAAATAAAATTTCGATTAGATCAGTGATGCCAGTATCACATATCAGTGATAACCATGTCGTTTTATTTTATTTCAAATTTTTATTTTCTTATTTTCTTTTATTATTCTTATTTATAAAATTTATTCTGGCTAAAACGGATTAACCTGTATACAAACTTAACATTGATACGTGATACTGATAAAATACTGATCTGTATACTACAGATCTGTATACAGATCAAGACACATATCAATGTCGTGCAGTAAATGTCACTAATTTATATATAGATCAGTGATACTTACAAAAAAAGGGGACCGTCGATGAAAATCGGCGGGGGAGGTGGAGGGTCTTTATAGGTTGATTCGTTTTTATTAAACTTTATTTAAATTTTTATATTGAAAGTATATAATTTGTATTAAAAAATTCTAAATTTTAAGTTTTCTAATTATAACAACTATTCAATCAAAAAACGGAACAGCCTAAAAAATTAAAGTTGATATGTATTAACAATTTAATATAATATATTTTACGATGTCATATATTGTATCATATTATGTATTAATATTTCTAAATGTATCATATTATTTATAATGTAATATAATATCAGCACTGTGCTTACATTGTATTAAATAATATAAATATATTTAAAAAGAGGACCGCTGATTATAATCGGCGAGGGTGGTGGAGGGCCTCTAGTGGTTGATGAGTTTATATTGAATTTTATCTGAATTCTCAAATTAAAAATATATAGTTTGTACAAGAAAAATCCAAATTTCAAGATTTCTATCATAATTACATTCAATCAAAACGAAACAGCCTAAAAAAATTAAAGTTTAAATGTGTAAACAATTTAATGTAATATATTTTATAATTTTTTTCATATTTTGTGTGTTGTGTCATATTATGTATTATTGTTATATTGTATTGTATAATATTTCATATAATATAATATAATATTAGCATTGTGCTTATATATTATATTATAATATAATACACGCATAATTAAATAAAAGAAGACCGTCGATTATAATCGGCGGGGGTGGTGGAGGGCCTTTATCAGTTGATCCATTTATGTTAAATTTTGAATTTTTTAATTGAAAATATATTGTTTGTATAGGAAAATTCTAAATTTTGAGTTTTTTATCGTAACTATTCAATCAAAAAATGGATTAGCTTAAAAACTTAAAGTTGATATGTATAAACAATTTAATATAATATGTTTTACGATTTTGTCATATATTGTATCATATTATGTATTAATATTTTTAATTATATTATATTATTTATAATGTAATATAATATTACACTATGCTTATATTGTATTAAATAACGTATAATGATGTAATATAATGTATATAATGTAATATAATAATGTAATATAATGTATAATAATGTAATATATAAACATATTTGAAAGAGGATCGCTGATTATAATTGGCGGGGATGGTGGAGGGCCTCTAGAAGTTGATGAGTTTATATTGAAGTATTATCGTATTTTTGTTATATTATATTACATTCTATATAATATGATATTAACATTGTGCTTTTATTATATTATAATATAATACCAGCACATTTAAATTAAAAAAAAGAAGACCGTCGATTGTAATCGGCGGGGGTGGTGGAGGGCCTTTACAAGTAGATTCGTTTATGTTAAATTTTGAATTCTTAAATTAAAAATATATTGTTTGTAAAGGAAAATTCTAAATTTTGAGTTTTTTATCGTAACTATTCAATCAAAAAACGGATTAGCTTAAAAAATTAAAGTTGATATGTATAAACAATTTGATATAATATATTTTACGATTTTGTCATATATTGTATCATATTATGTAATAATATTTTTAATTATATTATATTATTTATAATGTAATATAATATTAGCACTATGCTTACATTGTATTAAATAATGTAATATAAACATATTTAAAAAGAGGACCGCTGATTATATTTGGCGGGGGTGGTGGAGGGCCTCTAGAAGTTGATGAGTTTATATTGAATTTATATTATCATATTTTTGTTATATTGTATTATATTTTATAACAAATATAATTACGATAGAAATTTTAAAATTTAAAATTTTCTTACACAAACAATATATTTTTCATTTAAGAATTCAAAATTTAACATAAACGAATCAACCTATAGAGGCCCCACTATTCCCGCCGATTATAATCGACGGTCTTCTTTTATTTAAATGTGCTTGTATTATAATAAAATATTAGATTATTACATTGTGCTTATATTATTAATTAAAGCAAAATATGAGAAATAAATAACATTTTTATTTATTTCTCATATTTTTTTATCAAACGTTTTATATGCTTTTTCTAATATCTCAAAAATAATTTAAAACTTAAAAATAATTAACATTATATCATTACATCACGTATATAATTATATATATATAAAAAGACAATAATCTTGCATATCATAAATATAAAATTATAAAGAATAATTAAACATATGCAGTATTACTCATTACTGTTAACGTTTTGACTGTCGCACAAATTTCTGTAATCGATTCTTATATGTCACACCGTTATTTTTTATATAATATAATTTTAAGTAAATTTTTTTAAACATTAAAATACATTTTCTATAATAGTAAAGTATATTTTTTAATTAAAATCTTTGGCTTGGACCTTTAAAATATATTAGTCTATCCATATATTAATACTTACATCAAATATATCAATTTATCCACACTATGTCATATAAAATCAATACGTAGTTTTCTCGGTTCATGTACAAGTAGTAAGTAGAAAATGTGTGAATTAAATTAATACTAAAATTGATAGATCGGCACCTGAACCCACATAGGTGTGTATCCAATTGGATACACATGACAGTCAAAGTGTTAATCAAAAGTGTTAATCAAAAGTTAATCACCATTCGCAATTATCAGTATATTTATATCTAAATAATGAGAGCGATTAGATAAATATTAAGAAAGTAAATAAAATTTAATCGAGACAAAAACTCATGTTATCTTAATTTTAATTATTAATTTAATTTGTGTCAGCGGTTTTCAATGTAATGCTCCCTTTCCATTGGCTTGGCTCATTCCATGGATCTTTGCATCAGTTTGATCTCCATTAGTAGATTTTTCCTGAAATTATTAGTATTTTTTTAAGTTATAAAATTAAATTAAATTAAGTCGTGATATTAATTCAAGATATGTTTAGAATAATTTACGAGAACTTAGAAATATCTTGTTAGTAATCTCTGTATTAAAAAATGTAAAATGTAAATAAGACGATACATGCGTATACAAAAGAAAGGTATTAGTGAATTGCTAACCATTGACTTTTTCTAATAAACGGTGTGACTTTTGGGATCGGAAATCCATTGAATGCCGTGCACAGGCTTAAAGTGTAAGAACCAATGTCCTTCCAAACTAGCCAATCGCCGATGTGAAGTTCTGGCAGTAATACATCTTTAACAATTAGATCGTACGAATCGCAAGTCGGTCCCCACAAAGTCGAAAGAAATTTCTTATCGCTCGCCGGCTATACAAATTATTAATAAATTATTTTTTCCATCGACAAAAAGAAATTTTTCGTATATAATATTCAGTGATGTTCAACGGGTCGTAATATTTGTGATTACGTGTGTACGTACCTCAAAGAGAGTTTGCGGAACTCTAGCCTTGAGACCTAACATTTCATCCAGAAACGAGTTGAACGTTCCGACATTCGTGTAATACATTCTCATAAGTTTGCCATTTTTATGAACGATTTTTTTGGAGTGTAAGAACGCGGTTAGGGTAAATGCCGATTCAACGTAGTATCTTCCGGGTTCGCTGATGATTCTTATGCTGGGATCAAGATCTTGAATTGCATCGTTGACAATATTGGCAAGCTGACAGAATTGAAAAATGAAATCGAAAGATTATTTTGGCTGTCGCGGTGTGAGATGAGAAAAGAGAACGTGCGTAAGACGTGACTGGTAAAGCATGTACCTTGTCAATATCTGTTCCTCTTTCACCGGGAAAGCCGCCGCCGATGTCGATCAGCTGCACATCCTTGCAGCCCATCGATTGGGCGATTGTGATCAATCGTTTGCATATGCCGATGCCTCTACTGTACGCGTTCAGCTCTCTGCACGGGCTACCGACGTGAAAACTGAAGCCGTGCAGGGTGAGACCGAGGTTCATCGTAAATTGTATCAATCGTACAGCATTCTCGTCCGGTTCGCAGCCGAATTTCAGTCCGAGATCGCAATCCGAGTTCTTCGCGTCGCATCGAATGCGTACCACTATCCTGTTAGACCATTACGGGAAATTATTGTACGACGATCGAAAGATAAAAAGGATTAAAAAAAAAAGAAACAGAATGCTGTTTGTAACCACAATGGCAAGTAATAATAGTAGCGATTATTTTGCACACTCACTTGGCCTCCGGATAAAGATCCTTTATCTTCAAAAGTTCCAATTCACTGTCGGCGGTTATTTGGTCGACGTTCATTTTCTTGGCATACTTGATGTGAGACGGGCTTTTATACGGATTTGCGAATATGATCCGATCAGGTTGCACGCCGTACTGCATCACTTGTCTGATTTCTTGCTATTGCGACATATCACATGCATACGTGTTAAAATTAAACATATTATTCTGCTCCATTATTGAAAAGCAATTTAAGAAGCGTAAGATATTACGAAGAAATATTAAGAAGAATAAGATATCATGTATAAAATCATAAAAATTTTTTTATTTAATTTAAAGAAAAATCGTTTGATGCGAAAAGTATAACAATCAAATTATATTTTAAAATATTAACTTGAAAATTTCATGACTGAACGAGTAATGTAGAAGTTTTAATGTTTAAAATATAGAAGACTATGATCGCGATAAAAGGCGCATTAATTTACCTCGGACGCGCAGTCGAAACCAGTATTTAAGGCTGCCAATATCTTGATTACATTCGGATCGGGATTGCATTTAACCGCTGAAATCAGTTTAGAAGAAAATGAAAAATCCCTGAATTTTTTTAGTGACAAATTAAGCAATCGATTATCGAGAGGAGATCCTTAAAGTTAACATACCGTAGTGCGGGGCAACCCTCGGAATTTTTGTAATCCATTCGCGGTGTTTGTTAATAATATCACCAATATCTACAATGTAGAAACCATCTTCCTGATTTTTTCTGTTGATTATAGTCTTAATAACGTCCATATTATCCGCCGCATCGTCGATGATTTTAACTTCGTTGAAATCGTAGGGTGACATAGTGCGCAAACTCGATGTATCTCAAGTATCTGAAACGAACCGGGAGTAACAAAGCTTCCGCGCGTAATACGGTTGTCCTGAGAAATGTCACTGCTTGACTACTTATAAGCAGTCCGAGATATTGTGATAAGCATTGCTTGAATACGATCGCAGTCCATCTCTTTGCTCAACGATAAGATTCGTTGGAAGTTAATGCACGTCCCTCCGTTGGTGGTATCTCCCTTTCTCTCTCGCTCTTTTCGCGATGACGTAAATGACAAAAAGAATCCGTGCTCAATGATCTGTCATTATCGTTGAGTAGGTAAACAATCTTGCTTTTGTGGAAAATTATGCGATTTGCATACACGTACGCGGGCATGGAAATTTTATCGGGTGGGGAAGATTTATTTCCATCTACGGAAGCAAAAGAGATACTATTCTGGGAGGAGAACGGAGAAATCCCCCCAGTGGTGCATTCACCTTTTGCGGAAACTTGAGAACCGATATATCTTTGCTCATCAAAAATAACGTACTTTTTTTAGCTATGTTTACTTGCGTCTTTCATGTTTCTTCTTTTCTTTTGCTTTTTTTCTGTCTTTAACACACACACACACACACACACACACACACACGATGTGTAATAATATAAGATATATACATATATATATATATATATATATATATATATGTATAGATATATAAATATAACGATATAAAATATTCACGTAAAAAAATTTAAAGCTTTTGATAATTCAATACTTACACTGATTATTAATTATTTTTATTCAATTTATAGAAATCTTCTTAATTTTGTATATCGAGTATAACTTTTGCTTTATACTGTCTTCCAGTAATATTTTACTTAGTCTGCGTATAAACAGGCACTTGAAATAATTTTTGTAGACGTAAAGTTCAGTAGTATAAATTTCAAGGACATTACGTTATCAACACATTTACTTGAATAGGTACTTATCTATTGACTTTAGCAATTATTAAATTTTTTGTATATATACAGTGTCTCAAATTTTAATAATCAAATTACAATAAACATGCACAAATTATTTCATTTTTAATACATAAAGATCAAATAAAAATACAGTTTCGAAATTAACATTTTTAGCCATCATCACAACACGTCGCGTCGTTGCTTACTTTAGGCGTCACAGTCGGTCAAGAAATGATCGTACATCTTTTAGAGAGTAAATTACCGAGGTCGACGTTAGATAAGTGGGAGATAACGCTTGATAGAGATACGTTTCCGGATCTTGAACAGA
>NW_012026894.1:3040866-3094635 GCF_000956235.1 Wasmannia auropunctata | reverse complement strand
TAAAGAGAAAATATAAAATGTTCATCATCTCCGATTATATGTTTTTATAATTTTTTGCACCCACCGCTTCCACAGTTTGGAAAACTCGAATAAGATTCTTTCCAGCCAATTTTTCCAAATCCTCCTTGGTCCACCTTGGCTCTCCCGCACGACTTTCATACAAACGATCGAACAAATCGGGATACTTGGAGACATCTTCCAATCCCACTGGCATTCTGATTAATTTCATCAAATATATTTAGCCCTTTATTCGTTGACTCATCGTGTAATAATTAGGAATAAGTACGTTACAGAATCGATGTAACTACTTACGAGCTTACACCGTCGTAATCTCCGCCGATACCAACGTGGTCCGGTCCGATAAGATTTCGTATATGATTTATATGTTCTAAAAATGTATCAATATACAATTAATCAAAGCGATGCTGATATCGAATAAAAGATTAATAACGTATTAATCACGTGTCCTAGAATTGATTGATAATAAAAATTTAAGGATCGCAATGGATCTAAAAATACTATCTATATATCATTTCATAAATAAGGTTACGTTTTCGTCATCATATATATCATATATATCTTTAACTTTTAAAAATTGTCATGCAAGAAATTTACAAGATAAATTTTTATCTTTTTAATTTTGAGAGTGAATCCCAGACAGCACGCTCAAAATCAAGGTATAGAATTCCGATTTTGGACACGTTACTGTCTGGGATATGTTATGTTGCGTGATTGAAAACAGTACTTATGACATCCTCCATCGTTGCGTTCCTTGAAGAATTGCAGTTCACAAAGTCGCTGTAGAAGTTTACCATAACGACACCGTTGTTCTTTTTCTAAAAGAAAGAACGTGCTCGTGTAATTTATGCAGTTCTACTGGGGAAAATTTTTGCGAAACTGAATGTCGAGGGCACTCACGACTAAGTGCAGGACATCATCGGGAACGTTTCTGTAGTGGTTGCATATGCTGAAAGCGGACGAATGCGAGAATATGACGGGAGCCCTTGTTATTGCGAGCACTTCCCGCATGACGTTGTGAGAGACGTGAGACAGATCGACCATCATTCCAATTCGGTTCATTTCGTAAACCATCGCCTGTAATTCATAAAGCACCAATATTTACAGCCGTTGAAATTTTCAATAATTGGGCCATTTCGTTTGATGCGACGCGCGGTTAATAAGCGATTAATAAGCGATAAAAGTTGTATGGATTTCGAAAGCTATAGTTGTATAACGTAAGAAGCACAATAAAATATTTATTTTTATTTAATCAATCAATGACGTTTTTGGCTGATCGAACTTAAATGTATCTTATCGATCTCGGTGATGTGTCTATGTCGCCCGATTATATCACGAGCGCCATTTGGTATCAATAAGTCCAATCAATTTTGCCATCTCATCATAATTATCAAGATACACTCATAATAATTCCGGATTTTCATATGAGGATACAAAGTGAAAGTCAGAGCGTGACATCAAATTTAAAAATAGCAACGATAATTTCAAAAATTCTCGCCATACCTGCCCGAATTCCGTCAAATTGTATACATATCCATCATCCACGGTTGACGCATCGGCCCTGTCAAAATAAAGATAAAACTCATCATAGGTTTAAAATTAAATCTTATTTTTGATAATTAAGAGATAAATCTCTACATTTCCGAACATAAAACGCTTCTAGCGCTTGCATGTAAATTATCAAAAATATCGTTATCAGTTATCGAAGGAAAGATAAGAATTTGTCAAGTTCGCGTGTGGGATCATGATCACGTGATCATTTTCGCATCACGCAATTTGCATCTCCAGGGATGCCTGAATAGCATAGGGTATTAATAGGATACCTAATGTAATAAGCAAGAGAATTCTGCGTGCGCTATTATACACGCCTCACCCGTGCAACGTACCACGGTGTGTTGCAGGTGTGAGTCAGGGTAACGTAACGAACCCCGAGGTCATAGTAGAGCCTCAGAACCGCCAGGCTCGAGTCGAGGGAGTGACCACCTTCGACACCTATCATGGACGCTATTTTGCCGCTCCTCCATGTCGGCTCAATATCCCCCGCGGCGGTGACGAATTTCAGATTATTCGGATATCGCCGAATGAATCTCCGGATCACGTCGATCTGCCGCAATGTCAGCTGTAGGGAATCCTTGTATTGCGACGAGCAATCCACGTACGCCACCCAGAACTGAAAAATCGCGTGATTCGTTATTTTTGCACGAACGGCAGATAGGATTATCTCCTCGGTAGGAAGCCCCGCGATAGGGGGCTTAATTCTTCGCGGAGAGGTTGAGATAATGATCTTCTCTTGCGGGCACGCAGCGAAAAATGAAGTGGCGAACAAAGGCGGAGAGGAAAAGAAGATGGTGAAAGGGGAACTTCTCGGATTCAAGGGAAACGCTCGAGATAAAATGACTAATCTATTAATTGTGGAGCAAACAGGTTGCGCGGCTCTTAGATAATTAATCTTGGTGAGTATGGACCTCTCATGCGAGATCTCGTGACTCACCTGTCCACCCACTTTTCCCTTAGTCAGACGTGGCAGATCGGTGTAACACGACGAACAGGCGGTTTTTCCCCAGATGCCATCGTTGCTTAAATCACTTTCGAAACGGAAGGCCGATAAGTGATTATTCAACTTCCCATAGAGATTGTACGGTAAATCGTTGTGGCTGTAAATACAATAATCACAGATAAATTTAGCTGATCGAGAGAAAAGGGGAGAGGAGAAGCATAATAAGGTGCAGATGCGATAAGAGCCTGTTGAGAGCGTATGTTGCACATGATAATATTAATTTGTTCGTTCGATTTGTATTTTATACAAAATTATAAGAAGTAATTGTTTTTAGACGCTAATGTGTAATATTTACGTCAACGTTAAGTCAATTTGTGAAAACATTTGTACAAACGTACAAAGAAGACGGAATACGTAAAATATTAATGCGTAGGTGAATGAGTTTTTTTGATCGTCAGCCAATTAAAGAGTCAATCAATAACATTTAATTCAGTCATTGATCCTCGATTGACGTAACTCTTTAGAATTTGGGAATTACCCAAAATTATCGGTCAACATCGCTGTGTTAAATGATATCGATCGAAATTAAGATATCGAAGTCATTTGTTTTCTTATCGACACGCCTCTTCGATTGTACACGATTAAATTACCCATCGATAAGAGGCGCCGAGTCAAGAGCATCTCGCCCTTTAAAGGTGTTCACGCTCAGACCCACGGATAATCCGATCACAAGCAGAAGAACCGACAGGCAAACGGCGACGTTAATGTACACCATTTTTCCCGTGCAATATTTATAATAAATGTTGCCTGAAAAAGGGACGAAAAAAATTAGAATCTTGGTCTAATTCCTAATTACTAATAGTAACAAAAGAAACTGATTGTGAGTAACATTAATCGAGCCTAAGCATGTAACGTAATTAAACTATAGCTTTTTCTCAAAACGTTTTGGAATGTAGCCTAAATATCGTCGCGATGATGGAAAAGTGTCACAAGTCAAAAATTAGCATTTTTGAAAGAAAATCGATCCTAAAAACTTCAAAATCAATTTTTGCTTTCATTATCTCAAAAATGCTAATTTTTGACTTGTACTATTTTCCAATCGACGCGACGTTATGTAGTTGATTGATATAAAATTGTAAATAAAATAGAAATAACAATATTGATTTTAATCGGGTAAAATATTTAGTAGAGAGTACGATGATTAAGTAAGATGAAAAATGAATATTTGCTGAAACCAAAATGCGTCAGGTGTCTCATTACCATAACAAAACATTTTTCGCCATCTGTATTTATCGATCGCTCTGAAATACAGAGGAAATGGAATCTTTCCAAAGCTGCGCACATACACAATTCAACGGAGCGTTTATCTTTTGTCGTAATTCTTCGTGGTGTATTCATTCGACAGATGAATGATAAACACTGTTGACTCGTTTAAAGCAGTTATGTCGGATAAGTGTTAGTTATTGACGGCTATTGATAATACATGAGAAAGCACCATGGTTCAGTCATTGTTTAGAATATGCTCTTGTAATATAACGCTTGACAATTGAATATAAATGAATATATATGAATATATATAAATATAAAAGCATAAATCGGTAAAACATAATTTAATTTGTGATACGTAACAATTTAAATAACGCCAAGAACTTTTGGACTGTCATGTTTATATTTTCTTGAGCTGCTATGTATAAGATAGTTTCGAATCAGTCATATAAGGAAATATATAAAGATATAAGGTCGAAAAATTAGTAATAAACTGTTAACGATGTTACATTGGGCAAAGAATTTTTTATTATAATATTATTACATAAAATTCTTATATATATTAATTAATTTTTTTTGTTAAATTAGAAATGTAATAAAATTTCTAAGAAATAGGCAGAATGTAACCAAAGAATCGAGAATTATTATACGTCGATAAATAGCATCGGAAATATATATGAAAGAAAAACAGGCATTTGTAGACATTGTAAATACTACTTCTAATGCAATATTTGATGATTACTTGAAATCTTGATCGAGCACTCGTGCCGTGATCCTCGATAAGCCTGATAGGCGGGGAAAAATTGCGGCAGATAACTCAGCAAAATGACAGTGATACTTATCTATCGCAATACAGCTTGTTATAATTGTTAAAATATCTTATCATCGCTATTTCGTTTTTTTCCCAATTCAAAGAAGATAAATCTTTGAAGAATTAAAATGCCAAAAATTTAATTTTGTTCAATAACATAGTATTATCATAAAAAATACACAGCCCGAAAGAAGAAACTTGATTGACATTCATTATTATGCGCGCATCGTGATTCTATGAATTTGAGCATGTCCTATAGCAAGTATGCTTACAATGTAAGAAAAAAAATTACCAGTATGTCCGATGTTATCACGTTGTCCAACTGGAGAGATAAATCGAAGCCTGCTAAGACTTTATATATATGTATATATACATTTACACGTATTTTGGTACTCATTGCGAGTAGATTATCAATTGTAATTAAGCATATCAAAACAAACATATCATAATTAAATATTTATTTAAATTGTATTTATTTAAAAGGTATCGTAATGAAGTCTATTTGTTTCGCTTGTGTGAAAAGTTAATCGCGCGTTAATTGGAATTAATTGAATTTTGGATACATCGACTCGACAATAAGAACCAAGATAAGAAAATTTACAAATATGAAACGTCAGTTTATTGCACAAAAAAATTTCCATTGCGCGTTTTCACACTTTTTCATTTCAACGTGAGGGACGAGCAAAACCGCAAAATGAATACATTTACATTTAATTACATTACTTAACAAATCGAATTTAAAGTCCCCGCGAAGTTGAGTATTTCTCTTTTTAATGTCACAGATTTGTATACATATGCGATGATTTTATTACACTTAATCATTTTATTAATTTATTACTCATCAAGATAAATAAGATGGGTCACAATAACGCAGTAAAATTTTGTAATGACAAAAATCCAATTCCCGGTATCTTTTAACGTTATTACGCGCGTCCCAAATTGTTATATCTGTTAAAATATTTTTATCGGACACTATGGAGCAATGCGATAAGTACTAGATTTACTAGATTCACCCATGCCGAACGTAGCGAAGAATTCCCCCGGCGGTGATGAGATCAAGCTGTGTACTGTTGCGAGACGACATCGCCTTGAAACGCACTTAACGTGTGTTTCTACTGTACATACACATATCTACGTGACGGAACGACAGTAATACATTAGCTTATAATAGGTACCTGCTACGTTTGATGTCTCGCTCTAAGAGCGATAAAGCTCAGTTGCGTCTAACATTCGGGACACTCCTGCAGCAACACGACGAAAATTATCTCTCTCTGTTTTTGTCTTTTGTCTTTGTTTGTCTCACTGTAAATTCCTTAATGCACGCTATTACATCTGATAACTGAACTGATAATGAACTGAAATTAACGTTGAAATTTTTTAATTACATAATAGACGCGTACACGCGAAATGTGTGCGTTCATGTTTGATTTAACTGACTGCAGACGGTCGTGACCGGATGGTGTCTGATGCAATCGTCAGCTGGACGTATATATTTTATCAGTTATTTCAGATAAAATGTCAATCACTTCCTATTTTATGTGTTGGCATTGATTAATTTTTTTAAGGTCAAAAGTGACGTATATTTTTTATAGACATGTCATAATTGGTGTAAGATACGGTTTTTTCTAGTTGCAGTATTGCAAATTGAATTCATCGAGATATTCGATTGAAATGTTATTGCTCCCTGTATTTTTCTGTAAGTTATCAGTTATCATGTTATTGCTCATAAACAAATAAATTAATTTTTATAGAAAAGCACACTATATAGCGTTAGATAAGCAAATATAGCATTATCTGCTGTTCTTATTCGGATGTATTAAAATACGCGAAATATCCTCAAGTAAGATATTTTTATAAATATCTTATATTGTGCATGTAAGTATAAAAAATTATAGTTTCTTAGTGTGGAAGTTTTGTACAATTTTTATTTTATATTAAGCTATTCAAAAAATGTATGGAAATCTATATTGTGTTTTTTTATTAAGTAAAAATTAAATAAAATGTACCATAACGTAAAAGAAGTGAATAAAATCGGTTAGCGACTAGTGCTAATATATCGACAACATTCTTCAAGTGAATATAGAACAATTAAGCTGTTTGCAAATAATGTAAACGACAGTATGATAACAAGTAATCAAAATACCTGCCTTATCGTCAAATGATAATTTGCTTCTGTATAAAACCTAGAGATGGCATCGAGTGCCTTGTTTAGGAGATGCTTCCATCTGACGAGCCGTAAGCTTAAATTTCTATTTGATTAACAAATCATAGCTAATTTCTATTCTTAGTACATCTTAATTATAAAAATTATTATATTATAAAATATATAAAGTAAAATTCTCGTTATCTTTAATAAATTATAGAAATAATATATCATAACAAATATATATCAGAATAACATACACCCAATTTCGTAGAAATATTTCATTAATAAACTTGAAAAGATGACAATAAATAGATAAAAATTTAAGATAAATTTTTATGTATAAAATACACATTAAATGTTTTAAATTCAACATATATGTTTTATGCTTACTTAATATGCAACATCAAAATAATTGGGTCAAATGAGTATTCCTCGAAATTTTCTCAAAGTGCAGTTTGCTTCGAGCTTAAAGCAAAATAAGATTAGAAAAGATTAGGATCTCCGGCAATTTAATACTCTACATAAAAGTTTCCTCGGAATTGACACACATTTTACATACAATTTACTGCATGCACTTTTTTGGAGTCAACTAATATAGATAGAAAAAAGCGCGAAGTTTGCCGCATGAAAAACGGAGATCCGTCAAGATTAAAATGTTGTTAATGCCTTACACGCTTTATGGCGTGTATATTAACTTCTGCGCCAGATGAAGATTTCGCAGTAATGTCAGAATATTCTTTGGATTCTTTAGAGAACGTTAAGGATGATTGCTTGGAGAAACGTATCTCTATCAATAGTGATAATAATAATAACCTGGGAACAGTCAAATCCGATGACAGATCCGTCAAGAATGCTTTATTTCAACTGAATTCTTTATTAACAGCATCACTCCAGATTAAAGGTAACGAAAATCGTTAAACTAAATTTAATTTTAGAGAATTTAATTCGGAAAAAAAGGATTTAATAATAATGCAATAAAACATCAAAAATATTTTCGACACAAAATTTCACCTTTTGGAGAAAACAATATTTTAAGAAGATTAATTCTATCTCAGGTGTCAAATTAAAGCCGCGAATTGAAAGGCAAAAGAATAGCTTATGATGTATAATATATGTCGAGATTCACAAATAATGTGAGATTTGTTTGAAGTTTTCATATCTCTTCAAGATTTTTCGAAAGTAATGCTCGGAAATTAAAATTCCGTATTATCGTGTTACATTGGAAACGGCTCTCGTTTCTCCTCGTTAACAGGAGATAATTGCGCGCGAGAGCACCCATACGCGGCGCGTAAACAATAAAAAGACAAAGATAGAAGCGGACGAGAGACGATCCGCGTAATGCGATTCGATTCGCTGTAATCCGGAAAGTCGCGGCTTTCGACGACGGATGGACAGATAACGCGCGCTAATTAATTAATGATCGTAGCGCGCACAGTGCCGTCGACGTAGTGGCGGCGGCGGTCGTCGGGAAGTCGATCGAAAGTTGGACGGCGCGGTCTGAGAGCTCGCGGAAGCGAAGGGGGCGATCGATCGCCTCGTTAACGACAGTACCAATTATATAATATAAAACGTAATATCTGTGGCCGATTCCCATCCCCGGTCGTTCGCGGTAATGTAAAACTCCGAGGGATAATTAAAGCGACGGACAAAGTTATAGGTGGGATAAAGTAGCGTGGGCGGTAACGTGAATGGCAAGAGGAAATCCGCTATTGATTCTAGCGGGAGAAATTCCCGGGAAAGGGGTGAGAGAATAAGAGAATTTTATTATGTTCCGGGCGAAAATATGTTGGAAACGTTAAACGGTAGAATGTTGAAATGAAGAGAGTCGTTAGGAGAAGAAGACACGTTATTGTCGCATAAGTTGATAGAATTTTAGTGCCATGCACGCGGACGTTAATAAATGAAAAAATTACACGGATACGAATTGCGTTAATTGCAAAGATGTTGAAAATAAGAAAAGCGTCTGTTTCGCAATAATGAGTTTATTTAGCGCTCTTCTGTAAATATGACTCTGGGGGCAAAAAGCGCATTCTAATCACGCACATTCTGCCGACAATCTTTTAGACAATACGACGGGGGCCAAGTGCACCGTACGTGAGGACAGGTGCACGAGCACAACCGGCGGCAGGAATTCGATAATTACGAACGGAGGAGGATTCGCCCGACGACAACAGGAATGCCGCGCGACTCGGGAAGAACCGTGGCTTTGCATAAGAAAGAGGGACGACGTCGGGGAACGGCATACGGGAGAAGGCGATGCGAGTCGTCGTCGTTGTCGCCGTACGTCAAGACCGACGACGATGGCAACGTCGACGACGACGACGACGACGACGACGACGACGACGACGGAGCGACGTCCCCCGGGGGTGCGAAATTCTTCGTCAAAATGTCTGCGCGACAGCGGGGGCGGTATGAGAGCCGACAAAAAACTCGGCAACGTTCTCGTACCATGGATCCGGGGACCGGCCAGGACCACCTCGTATTCGGAGCTTCACCGTCGTAGATTCAGTTAGTCTCTAACGAGATCAGACTCCCTCCTTCGTAACATACGCGGAACAATGCCGAAACGCGCGCTGTCATCCTCCCCGTCGCACCCGCCGCCGTCGGCGGGCTCCCGATAAAAAGGACGAGGCAAAGCGATGCAATCTTCCCTCCGAGAACGTTTACTTTCTTCCGTGATTAGAAGCCGAGTGCGTTCCGCGTCGCGAGAGAGATTGGGCGGAAAGGACAATGAGATTCCCAATCCGGCGGACGAATCTCGTCGGATAGCTTGACGTTGTCGTTCCGTTTCCTAAAATGGCGAGATTTTTAAATTGCGAGAGCGCGCGAGAGGCCAACGTATTATCTACATCTTCCGTTTTTGATCCGACATGAGAAAAGCATAGCGACAAATGTACCAATTTAAGAGTCGAATTTTCATGAATACAAAAGTTAAAATTATCATTTCAAATACAATGCAAAAAATGGTCTGTGTTTCCCCACTCTGAACTTTTAAATTAAAGTAAGCTTTTTAACTGAATTAATTTCCCGCTCAGAGGAACTATTGACATTGAATTATAAATGTGAATGTGCGAATTCTCTCTCGCTCTCTTTCTCTCATCTTTTGGAAAGAAAGTTTTTTTTTTACGCAATTCACGAGAGTCTCATGTAAATTTGTCAGAAATTTTTTTCTCTGTTGCGCGCATGAATCTCGACTATTCGCTAATATACTGTCATACACCGCGTCCGACCGACACGGTAGGGTCGCGAATACTAAATCATACATTTGAGTTTTATTCAAACACGTTATTGTAAGGCATGGAGTTTTATTTTGCGAGATGCTCAGCCGCGAAGGGAGACTTTACCGCGGCGCGATGCAGGCATAGCTGCCACAGTTTCTACATATTACGGCGCAGTAAAGTTGCACGATGAAAAAAGTTATATTTTTGCGAAAGGGGATTAAGCGCCCGCTCCCTGTAAAATATCTGAAACTTTCGCCGGAAATGCTTTAACCGCTTTATGTTTTTTTTTCTGCGATGCGCAGGTCTGTCTCTCCTAATTGTAAAGATAAACTAATTTCACACACAAAAAGTGTGACAAGAACCATAATTGTAAAAAAATATTATTTTGATATTTTATTATTTTGAATACCATTCATTACCTACTTACTTTCATTATTGATATCGGCACGAAACATTTTCGACGAGAGTCGTGCTGATAATTTTCGATACTTCTGGCGATAGTTTTCGCTTGCTTCGACAAATTTTTATATACGCGAGTGAACCATTTTCAAAAGTTGTTCCGCCTTACAAACATTTTTAAAGCAATTTTTTATTTTTGCCGTCAGCACAACTCGACGGAAATGTGTCGTGCTGATATAATAAAAATAAAAAATGTTTATAAGGCGGAACAACTTTTGAAAATGGTTCACTCGCGTAGAAATTTATCGGAACAAGCGAGAACTATCGAATCGCTAGAAGTATCGAAAATTTATACTTGAATACATTTCATCCTAAAAGATATATTTATTATCCCATTCTCATATTCAAAAAACTAGAATAAAATTAATTAATAATATTATTTTTTTCAAATAAAACAAAATAAATCAATCAAATATTTTTTATACAATAAATTTAAATAGTCATAAAATATTTTTTTAATCAAGATTGAAATTTTGCATCATATTTATAAATATTTTTTGCTCATTTGCCAATTCAATATATATATTTTTAAAGAAGTTTTCCAGACAATAGCTAAAAAATGCGATGGTATCTCGCTCCCTTGCTTCTAAAAATCCTGTCATCCTATAGAAGCGCGACGTGCGAACTTTTCAAGCGCCATTCTCTTCAACGAAGAACCGGCGCTGCCTCGAGAAGTCGACAGCGTCATTTTTCACGTCGCTATCCGCCTTTTTTCACGTCACTTTTCCTTTCCGCGCGGAATTCGTTCCCTTGACTTCGCCGATAGGGTGAAGTAGTCCACGGTTAAACTAATTAAGGCATCTCGGTGCGTGCGGTCGTTTCCGTGCGATGACAAGCGACAATTGTTCCCCCTGGTCACGGTCGCCAGGGCTAATTTAGCGTCGCCGACGGGAAGTTAGGGTCGCGCCACGCTCTTTCCTCTTTTTTTTTTGTTTTTGTTCTCAGACATCTCGAGGTACCCGCGTATCCAGTCCCCGGAGGGTTCCACCCTGTCGATTTGCGGCGACAGTCAGCTCGAGGAGCTCAGCCTGGACGAGGGTCGCTCGTCCCTTCCGGGCACCTCGAGGGACGACAGCAGCGAGCTTAGCTTCTATCGTCGCTTTGTCGAAGATCACGCCGCATGTGTGACGTGTACTAGACGATCCTGCGAGATATTACGTCGTGAAATAACTTCGAGCACCGTGTCACCGGGAGCGCAACGCGAGCGTAGCGTATCGGACGGCAAACTGAAGAAACCGACGTATCGTCCGTATACTATCGAAGAGTATAGGAGCCTATCGGTGCCGAGACCTGATCGATCTCTGGGTCCTGATAAAGATGAGATCCAGATAAAGGTGCGTTCTCACGACAAAGTGGTAGTAGTTTAACATTAGTTTCCTCTTTTTCATCTCACCTTCCGAGATTAGATATTAGTTGAACGATAGAAAAAGAAGATGCAGCGTGAAATAACAAATTAAGCATAACAAAGTAATTTAATAAAAAAAAACATAGTTTTAGCAATATATACAAAAATTAGCAATATATCGATAAAATGTTAATTTTTGCAATTGTATGAGACATAGAATAGGGAAAGTTTATAATATTTTTCTTGATGTATGTTTTGTTATATGTTTATAATTAGAATTTTGACGCCCTTGGTTTGTCGAGACATCAGATTTGTTGAAGCAAGATTCGTAGGTGCGGCACGCAATTCTCATTTCCGAAAACTTATCTGTTGCCCGCGCGTTCGATCAAAGTTTCCGGGACAAGAAAAGTTTCCTCGCTTCGATAATTCACGTTTTCTATATTGCGCTCTCTCTCTCTCTCTCTCTCTCTCGATAATGAGTATAAAAGTATTTTATATTACTGAGGAACGTCATTAAAACTTGGCGTGCCGAGTTCGCTTGTGCTTTTATCGCGGGAATTTATCTTCGCTCCCCCCCCCCCCCGTTTCTTTTATCCTTATCCTTTTATCTCGCTAGATGTTTATTGCTACGTCTTCCCCGTCCGGTGTCCTCGATGTGAGGTAATTACGTTACGGACTGGATCGCGCCGAGAGTACGTACGTTAATAAACAACGTTCTCTTGGTCCGACGAAGTTACACAGTTACGGCATAGGAACGTAACGCCGTGATTCGATTAATGCAGTAATTCGATTAATTCTTCAGCATCATCGATGCTCATCGCCGACCGATGCAGCTCGTTGCGAGTCGTCTCGATTGCAAAGCGCTTCGCAGTCGCACGCAAAGCAGCATATCAGCAAGCAGTTCCGACGATAAAATACCGAGTAAAGCACCCATTTCGTATACCGTTACGGCGAAAGAAAATTCGGTATCGGATAGGACGAAATAATACGGAAATATGGACATAGAGAATTTTTTGGCACGAAGTAGAGAAGGCTCGATTCGCAAAATTGGAACTTTTACCGCGCGATTTTATTTCACGTTCGGACTGGCCTGGCCGATAAGTTGCCACAGTCGGGAAAGGGCTTCTCTTGCCGGAAAAGCGAAGCGAAGAAACTCCGAGTCGTACCGCGAGTACCCGACGATGCAGTTAACCCTTTCGCATTGGGAATACCCGGCACTCCTCCTCCGTAAAGGAGTTGCGTCGACGATGCGCACGGCTTCGCGTAGCTTCAATCTAATAAGCACGCAGCTCTCGTTTCCGGGATCGAGCGCGCCATTTCCGCCCCGCGTCTGCTTCCCTATTTTCTCTCGGCGCGGATACACAATATCAAATTAAGGGCTGCGTACGACAAATTGCAGCCCCGACAATCGCGCGTGACGATGAGCGCGCGTCACGACGACGACGAGTCCTCCTCCTCCTGTCTGCCTGGAGGAGGACGCGCGCGCGCGAACGCGCAAGAAGCGCGCGTCGCAGTTTGTCGCCGAAGCGAAAAATTCAATTCGCGAAGTACTTTAATCCGCTAATTGCGATAATCGCTTCTCCGGCGTGAAAGCCGGATAGTACGTTACACGCGGCGTGTCTCTCGGCACGCGGCAGCAGCGGGGAATTGTCTGGAGGTAAACTGTTGCAGCGAAATTTGAATTATTCCTCGGAAAACCCGTAAAATATTCCTCGCGCGAGTTTTCATGAATACCTCGGCCTCACGTGCATCCTTTCTCCCTATAAAACGTAATTTTTTTCATCAATTTTTGCCGGATGCACGAGATAGAAACATCAGGACCTGATGTTTCTAAAATACACGTAATTTGTGCCTTAGTACCTCAGTGCCTCCGTGCCCCTTTTCAGACTTCCTCTTCTACTCAAAGCTTTCCTACACGCTGCTGCTTTAATATATGCTTTTTATACGACCTGAGAGAGCCCGCTCTCTCTAAGCCGTCAATAACCGCAAGTATTACGTATCGCGCAACTGTATCCGGATATTAATATTTTGCAGAAGGGGATGTCTTTCTTCCGCGTTCCTCCGCAAGTCGGTAATGCAAATTTCGTAAATCAGATATGCAATAAATAAACGGGAGGGGAATGCTGCTTGTCAATGATATCTGCAGATTCGCAAAATGACATTCTAGCAGCTTCGTTCCTTGCAGCCGACGTCCTTCAGGTCGTGACGTCGCGGAATTCGAATCCTCGCACGAGTCTTCCTCGTTCGTTGTGGACCGCCGCGCGGCGGCAGGTGCACGACTCGGGAAAATAGCTGTCGCCCTCGTAGTCGGAGGGAACGCAGTAAATTCCCGCGGTCTTTGAGCGCTCCGGCCCGGCTCGACTTGCGACTTGCGAGGGAGGAGACGGGGAGCGGGCGTTCTGTAAATTTTTCAAGGTGTTTCCGGAGAGTGCGCGCGCGGCCAGCAAAACGCACGGAAAACGAGCTTATGGCGAAGATACTCTTCTTTATATACGCGCCGCGCCAGCAGCAGTCGTCGATCGATGTGTTTGTTCGCTTTGCGGAAAGAGGAAACGGAATTCCGAGTATGTGAACCGTCGCACACTACCCCTCTGTCGTGCCGTTTTCGCGGAAAACAATTTTAGCAGATTGGAAATTAAAATTTCACGCGGTACCGTCGCGGTAGCGCCCGGCCATCCGCCCTCCCCGAGACGTCAGAAACCCTTTCTCTTTAAGCGCGCGCCTCGGAATAAGGGGATGTGCTTCGTTACTGCGGGGGCTCTCCCCCAGCATCGCTTCGAAGCCACAGGCGGAGATGCCGAGTTTGCGGTAAAAAGTTTCGAGGTGCTTCGCCTCCCTTCCTCTCCCGTCCCCGTTGCGGACGAGAAAAGACGAAGATGTCACGCGTCATCTTCCTTCTTTAAGCGCCGCGAGCAACTGGAAAACGAGCTCGATAAAACTCGTTTGCCCATGCATATTTGCCGCATTTGATCACATAAATTATCTCGAGTTATGAAAATTCCTCTTTTTATGAAAATCCATATGTACGCAAATACTTCGTTTTAAATTAATTATAAGAAAGACACCTTTCTGAATTTTTCAAGGTGAGCTTGAATTTTGAAAACCTTGAGTTTTTTATCACGTGTGTTCTTGAAAATTTAAAATTATAAATGAATGTAATACGTTTAGGATATATTGGTGAAAAAGAACATTAACATATAAAAGAGGATCTGTCCATTAAAAAACACGAGATAGTTGATTAAATAAAAATATTTTGTTGAATGAAACTTGTTATTAATAAGTGATGTAGAAATCTAAGTAAATTAAAAATTTGTCATCGACAACAAATGATTTACAATTAGATAAGTTAAGATAAATATTAGATTGGCATCAGGTGGAAATAGTTAAGAAAGCTTAATTCCTCGTTCAACCTAAAGTAAGCTTTAATTCTACAGAATTTAAATTCGTACTTTAATTAGAAAGATTCTTATAAAACCAAGGATAGAGGGAGAGTTCAATTAAACCGTCGCTGATTAAAAATTGACTTTAAATTGATGAAAGAATCCTATCAAACGAAAGAACGGAGTGCGCTCTATGTAAGGTATCGCAAAAGGGCGGCGTCACGCCAATACGTTGTCCGCAATTAGACGCTGTAGAGAATCGCGACACGTAAAGCCGTAAAAAGCTTCAATTGCGCAATCGAACTTCGCCGATACAACGTCCAAGTACAGGCGAACAGGAATTTCCGCTCTAACGGCGAACGCCGTGAAGAAAGAGAAAGAGAGAAAGGGGGAGAGAAAGAGAAAGAGAGCAAGAGAGAGAGAGAGAGAGAGAGAGAGAGAGAGAGAGAGAAGAAAACCAGGCGGGACTTTTATCCAGGTGTTTCTTATAAGCGCGAGCGCTCGTTGTACACTCGCAGGCTATTATCCGGGATTACCGGGCCCGCCCGGGTACGAGAGCAGATAAGTACAGCAATATACGGGAGCAAATTTGTTCCCGACGAAGCCGCCACCGGCATCGCCGTCGCCATCGCCGTCGAGGGGTAGTTTAAATGAAACGCCGGCGAGGTAAAGCCGGACGAGGTGTCCGCGGATGACAGCGGCGGCTAAGGCGTGAGGCCGGCATGTCCATAATTATAGCGACTCCCCGAAAGCTTTGCGTTAATATCGCACCCAGTAATTGCGCGCGGCATTAATTGGCCTCCCGGCGTTAACGTCGAGGTGTCACCGTTGAATATCCAATTGAGGAATATCACCGAATGTTAAAACGGGTTCGTATAAACGGCCATTAATTATAGTAAGCAATTATTTTAATTAGCAATTATACAGCAGATTATATTGTTATTGTTATTGTAAAATTGTATCTATGTAAAATTTAATTTTACCGCTGCGACATATTTAATATAACAGCTATGCTGTTATAATAATATTATTGTCTATGCTAGTAAATAGCATGTAATATTATTTTACTCAACGTTATATTATTGTGATGTATTTATGGTATTTTACGAGTAGACGGTAATAAAAGTGTAGATTCAGCGATCAATCATTCAGTGGTCACTTATCGGTACTCTAAATACCAGAGATGCGACGTGCTCGGTGCATCGCTCGTATTTCATAAAATACGAAAAGTTGTTCGTTCGACTTATCTATTTTTTAAGGGTGGTGCCGTTCGATCCATCGTGACTGATCCGCTCCCTCTGCCAGATGCAATTTCTTCTTGCCTCCCCTTTCCCTTCTGTCCGTCTCTCTTTCGATCGTCACGTTTATCTCTTCTCTCGTTCGCCACTCGGTCCATCCCGCACACTCTCTCTGTATTTCTTTCGGCTGTCCCATCCCGAACCTGCTTGCCGGTTTCTCCGTCATCGACCCCGTTCGACGGCATTTGCATAATCTACTTTGTATCGGATTCGAGTGGGTCGAGTTGGCAGCCCGCGATTTTCGGTACGACCTCGATCGATCGATCTCATTGCGTCTGCAAAGACCGAGTTCCAGCGCGACAGTTTGCAACCAAGATGAGAAACATTTAACTACATCCAGCATCAAATATAGCTCTTTAAATTAAAAATATTTTTCGCTAACATATTTAGTTAATATTGTTTTTGTGTTCACGTGTCACTCAATTTAAAAAATCGCAATTACAAAAATCGTATTTGCGATTTTTGAGATCTTTATAACTTCTGACGTTTAGAAATACTTCCAATAAAAATATTATTTCGGTACTCCAAATGTAAATCTCTGTCTCTGGCAAATCTTTCCAAGCTAGTGCTAAATTGATTAAGTTAATGTTTGATGCTTGTGCATCTAAATTCTAAATATACAAAGAGAAATACTTAATAATTAAAATTTATTTAATATTAAATAAGAGTAAAACTTAAATACTCAATTTGTTAAGTTCATTACTTTTAATTTTAGTGTATTCATATTTCATAATAGCATCCGTCTGATTATCCATATCTTAAGTTTGGTATTACTTGTTAGTAATTTATTTATTAAAATGCATTACGAGTAATGGGAATGTACTGCTTGTGTCGCATAAATGCATGGATGATATATACATACGTATATATCAGTATTACACTCAACTTGGTTGTATGCCGAAAGATATTACCCGTACGTTGTGTTTACTCGCACTTTTGTCGGCGTATGCCTCTTCATGGCAAACAGTAATCTACAACCACATCTGTCCGCAAATTTGCGGGCGCCGGTATACGCGCGCGTGCATACAAGTGCAGACGTATGCGCGCGCGAGTCGAAGGGGCTACCCCCTTGTCGCTAAACTCTCGCAAAAAGTAAATAAAGCCTTTAGTCAGACGTATAGCACCGGCGTGTTTAGCTTGAAAGTTTCACCAGACCAGGCTGGTGATGTTAGTAATAGTAGCTGTAGCGGCTGTACCTACTACTAGTATAGTAGTAGTAGTAGTAGTAGTAGCAGCAGTAGCTTCAGGGGTTGTTTGTTGTTGCAGAGAGAATGGCTGATGCGCCGGAGATCGTACGGGGACTCGGTTAGCGCGCGCAATCGCGAGCAGATACTGCAGCGTACGAGAAGATTCAAGGTACGACGATATGATCCGCGCGTTTGGATGGATTACCGATCGCGGTTTATCGTAGGCATGAGAGGGTAAATCGATAGCTTCGATGTCGTTGCTTCGCCAAACTACACACATCGTTATCTGTCTTACGTTTATACGCGGCTGATCGCGCATTATGTCGCAAAGACGATAGCACAACTATAAGATTTTTATTTAATTGCTTTGAATTCCTGCTTTATGTCTTTTCATTTTCGTACTCTGTCACATAAATTACACGTGATAAACTTGAAAAAGAAAGTACAAGTACTTTGGCAACGCGTATATTAAAGTTAATTTTAAGAGAACGTTATTTTCTATATCCTTCGTGGAGGGGAGGATTTAAAACGTTAAGATATATATTTGTACTATTTGTTGATTTTTTTATTTAATAGAATGATCCGATGAGTTCTAAAGAGGATAATCTCGAAAACGATGATATCGGAAATAGCGTAGCGGACTTTACATAGCTAAGCACCCGTTCACTCGACTTTCACGCGCAAAGTGTCGGACAGATCTTCGATTGCGGTCGCGCGACACACGCCCCGTTAGCGAAGGGTATCTTATCCCACGTCCGATCCGTGGAATACCCGCCTGAGGAATCTGGGCTGCATTATCGGAAACGAAATTCCAGGAAAGTTTTTATCCGTCGTCCAAGCACGCATTGCGCATATCTGAGAATCCGTAATTGCATTTCCGCGGCGCCGTGCCGTGTCGCCTCTTTTCGCGAGTCGCGGCGCGGCGAATCGCTAATCACGATCGAGTTGCGTCTGCAGGCGCTGCAGTTCGGCGGAGTATAATGCCGTAAAAAAATAATGGGCGAGACGGGAGCCGCGGCTCGTGCTTGATAAATTAGCATCGATGGCATTCGGTCCCGTTACGGTCGATATTTAATTGCCAATTAGAGGACGCAAAAGAGGCATTGCTGACGGGTGCTGGCTCGTTTTACCCGGCGCACTCGTGAAAGTCAAGCCTCGTAATGACCGGCCGCAAGATTTATAAACGAAATTAATTACGTACGTACCGCCTCCGCGTTAACAATGCCGGGATCGCATTTTTTCTCTCGGTCTCTTTCTCTCTCTCTCTCTCTCTCTCTCTCTCTCTCTCTCTCTCTCTCTCTCTCTCTCTCTCTCTCTCTCTCTTTCCCCTTTTATCTTCTATCTCATTGCTCGTCCTGTCTTTTCACGATGGCATATCTTGTTCCATCCGTCATTATCCATTCGCTTTCGCTGTCACATCAATTTCTCGTTTAATTTCGCGACACCGTTCTAACGGTTAAATATTAATAACTATTATTCTATTTATTCGCGAGGTCAGAGTTGGGTCACGATAGATAAATGACGTTCTAATTTATTTATCGACAGATCGAAAATAAGCATAAATTTTGCTTTTTATCGCTCGGCATGCTAATCAAGGATAATCGCATATTAAGCAGTCGCATATTAAATACGTATTTTGTTCGAAATTTTATAAAAATATAAAATGCCAAATTAGATTTCCAATGCTTTATAAAAGGTAGATATTGGTACTCGAAACTATTTGTATTTATAATATCTATAAAACTTTTTTTCTCTCCGTTTGCCAATCTCATTTATATTATAGCTCGATATTTTCAATTCATACAGCAACGGCGCCGGTGCGCGGCGATTCCAGTACTCTTATGTATGAAATTTATTATGCATCGAGAGGAAAGAGAACGGCGGAGGGCGGGGAGGGGAGGGGGTGGAAACGTTAGAAGACGCGTTGCGATTCGCAGGATGAAAGATATCGGGAACGCGCCGCGGAGAGTCTCTCGTCGGGACAAAATATTCATAACGGTAGAATGAAATTCTGCCGGGTCTCGGGGAATCCCTCCATTCACGCTCCACTCCCGGGATACAATTCCGAGAATAACTTAGTTTCGTATCGGCCGCGGCTAAGTCAATTGCACTTTGGCAACTTGTATTCAATTATTCCATTTCAACCGGGAATGCGCTCACGACCTGATCTCGCGAGATTACAAAGGTTCGAGCTTAACGATTATTCGCGCGGAACGCGCCGTGCCGCCGTTACCCGCTACGTCTGTTTCCACTTGGCCAACCCAATGCCGGAAGAATCCACTGTATGTACACTACGGCAGCGTGATATTACGTCGTCCATTAAGTTAAGGGTCGATTTATGTTTCAACTTGGCGAATTATAAGAGCAATGGAAATTTTACGTCGCGTTGATCCACGGATAGGCAGCGTTGCGTCACGTTATGCATCAAGGTATCTTTACGAGAGTTTTCACATATTATAAAAATAATGCCCAAATGTTTTACGCTACGTCGATTGCGTAGATAGGCCGACGTAAGTGCGTTTTACGCTACGAATCCGTACAGTTTCCTCATGCAAATATACCGAATCTTGATCAACGCTGCGGAAGCGATTCGCAATATTGTTTTAACATCTGGGAAGCGCCCTTAACGAACGTACGCCGCAACGTTTGTTCGCGAGAATGTTTCTCGCGCTCTAATGACTCTCGCCCGCTAAATTACAATATTTGACGAGACTGGCGAAAAATTTAATTTAATCCGATTTTGACTGCAAACACATTTCGAATTGTTTGAGATTATATTTTCAGTTTTGCGGCAAAAGCTCGACGATTTACATACGATTTACATAAAATGTAAACATCAACAAATTATTATACGGAATATAGTAAAAATCGTAGCATAACCGGCGAGGGTATTGGTGAAAAATAATTCAGCTTTGCAGCACATGTGAAATTCCTACATATAAAATTCTTCCGATAATTTTATCGTGGCTATCTGACATATTACATTACGATTTTCGCATTTTCAATGCACACTATACATGCACTATATGATATATATTTCATTATCTGTAATTATGTATTGCATTCTCTTACCATCTACGTTCCACCACGACGAGTTTCCACTATTCTGACGATTAGGTTCGCATACGAAATGTAAGACGGGATCGCTGTCGAGCTAACAGACGAGCAGTCCGTGTAGAAGTGGCCCGCGCCAAAGTACCGTTATCCGCACGTAAATTCAGTTATACGTACAAAGCTACTGCTGCGAACCGCAACGACCACGAGCGTAGGCAGAAATTGAGGGTATGGGAAGCGAACGCGGGAGGGAATAGGGCGGCTCTACATATACGCGAATAAACCTATGCTACGCCTCTCACAAGGAGAAGTAGCCTCGTGACTCGCATACTACTACGGCAGAAATTTCATTTGTAGTCTGTTTCCTGTACACGAGTACACGATATATACGATACGCATCTCTCATTTAGTCGACCGGTTGACATCGATCTTCGCGTGATACGAAGGAGGGCAGGAGGCAGCGATATTTAGCTATATTTAGGTCCAGTCTCATTCAACTTTAATCACAGTTCAATTTACACTTTTGCTGTTCTTTAATTTCGGAAAAAATAAACGACTTTGGTCGCAGATTAATTTATGCTTTGCCTTGTCAAAGTTTAATTTTGAAATAAATAAACTACCACTGGCGTTAATCACAGTTTCACTTGTACCTTGCCTTTTTAAAATTTTGGATTGGAAAGAAACAAATTACCATCTATTTTAAATAGTAACTCAATTTACGTTTTACCTTTTTTTCTGATTTTGGAAAAGAACGAGGTTGATAAACTTCAATGTATCTAACATCTAAATATTCTAAGTCTCCTATAATAAAAAAAAGATATTATAACTTAATTCAGATTATAAAAAGTATAGTAATTTTTTAAAAACATTTATGTTGTATTATTTATTTTATTTTCCTTTTTATTATTTGATGTCTGTATTCCTCGCGTGGCGCCGATTCGTGCTCTTTCTGAAGTAAAATATGTTTGATCTACGTCATTCCTGCTGGAAAAGACTCGCGAGGTTATCGACGACAGCGCGGAACAAAATGTAAAATCACGGACCGTGAATATCATTTGATTCTTCCGTCTTTTCTTCCTATTTATCCGATCAAAGCGATTCACCCACTCGTCCCGCGAGCACTTATCCCCTTTGTGTTCACAGTCGAGACGCGCCATCGCTCAAAAATGTTTCTTGCCCCCTTTGAAGGATTGGGACGCCGCCGCATCAAAGGTAAATTGAGCCCTTTTGCGACCTCGCTCTCTGATACTCCGGCTGACTTTCCGCCGGAGAATGTCGCGCAATTATTCGCGTATCTCCGTAATGGAGCGGAGAGGCCGTATAGGGGATCGCGAAAACAACAGCGATTCGTAGATCAACGCCGATGGGTAACATCGTCTCGTTTATCGCAGAACTGTGAAAGTTCGAGGATCCTCGAGACGAATAGCGTGACGCAGGAGAGTCTCTTGAAATGTTCTGTCATGTGCCCGAAGGAAAGAATCGCCGCGGACGAAATGTCGCCGCCGTTCCAAAAGAGTGAAACGCTCGAGAAAATGTCGAATTTCGGCTCGTCTCTCGTTTTACGTACGTCCCGCGAGGACCAGTATTTAGAGGCGATGCAACAGCGTCATTTGCAGGAAAAAGAATTGGCGGATCGTCTTATGCGTCAAGCATTAAATGATCGAGACTGCTTCGTATAAGAAAAAAAAAACAGGGCGGCGTAAATGTCTTTCCAAATATAATTTTTTAATGTTCACTTTCGTGACTGATACTATTCTATCTGACCATCTATTTTTATAATTATTTATCGATGTTTTGCTTTTCGTCACATTACCATGTGTTCGTTTGCTATATCTGCTTGTTTACGCCTACTTCACACCCAAGACCATATGCCGATTGATACGTAACTACGAAATATTTAACGCTTTACACAATAAAGTATTTTAAGGGTATTTCTCTTCCGTACATTCCTAGTTAATTTGAATATAGGTTCTTTAAACTATAGGTTATTTAAATTGGCATTGCAGATTAAATCTAACTCACTGTTGTTTCAAGAATAGAATTTACAATATTTTAAGCTAAATTTTTATGACAAAATTATAAAGAATAAAAATAAAGAAATTTGTCCACAAGAAGTTGCCCACAGATAGATTTTATAATTTGTTTTTACCTCAAGTAATTATGTCAAACAAATTACCTTTCGAGTATTATTCCTTTAATGCAATAGTCGCAGCTGGATAATCATCTGTTTAACGCTGCGTGGGATTTTGAGCACATCTCTCATCGCACATCGTATTTTCCAGCGATTTAAATGCAATTTGCCTGCTATCTCCCAATCGAAAGCGCGAAAGTAATACATGAACAGAACCAGAGTGATTCAGCTAACAAGCTATAATAAATTGACCGACATCAATATGATATTTATTAGTAACATATGTATGTGAAACTTGTATACCTGGAATGTATTATACATTCAATAATTTCGTTGCGTATTTTTGGATGATAAATTATTCCTATTAACATAACACCTATTAACTTGACTCACGTGGTATCAGAATAAAGTTGCCACTGTTTTTTTCTTATAAAAAAAACGCATCAAATATGGAACGGGTTAATTTAAAGTCAAGTTGTGAGATATGACACAATTTATCAATAAGTATAGTCATTATTTCATCATTAATCCTGTTTTTAATTATATTGTAATATTATGGACTATTATCGCAGATAGATTGTACATTGGTGATTTGCTAAAATATACTTTATCGAAATTCACGCGCGAGCAATCGTCAAAGAGACGATCGTATTTTTGGATGTTGCATTCTGTGGATGTATATTTCTAAATCTAACTCAAATATTTAGATAATTATTCGTATTATATTACGAGATAATAATAGCCGTAATATGTCAGCGTGTTTAATTTTTACTCAAAAATCGAATGTTGCGCAAAAGTTCAATAGGGAGCAACAAGTATAGCGCTTGCCGCGGCAATAGTCGCTTACGCGTGAAATTGGCCGCGCGATTCGCGAAGCTCGATCGCCACCTTAGATGCGTTCCGTTGTATTCGTACTTCATTTGCGAAACGTCGCGGGTATCGAACGTGTCGTAGTTTCGTGAGGTCCTATTTTTCTGCTGTCGCAACGTGATTAAGTGCCCGTCGTGTGCGATTAATATCGAGCATGTCGTACAGGGTGCCGCGCGGTCGTTGTATTCTAGTGATTAATGCACGCTTAATCGTAATTAACGTATTTTCGCGAACGGATGTTGTGTGAGTGCCACGACAATGGTGAAACAAGAGAGAAGGAGGCCGTGGGGGCATCGAGTGACGGGCGTGACGGCGCGACGGAGCAACCGTGAAGTAAGATTTTCATAATCTATTCCATTATTCTGTGGCGATCGTAGACGACGAGAGCCTGCGCGTCGGCTTTCTGTGTCAAAGACCACCTAGGTTCAAATCCACCTAGAACAATATATGTAATTCTAAATCGATTATGGAAGCGATCATCTTTCGGAAGGCAAAGGCGAATTATCGAGAGTAATACTGCCCGGGAAAGTCTTTTCTTAATAGGCCATTCAGAACTGGCGTTAAAATATGTAGGGTTCATATATTTGCAGGTATATATGTAAAAGAGATCACCTACACATATTCCACATCAAGAAAAATTATTAAAACAATTAGATATGTAACAAATAGATTTTTCTTTGAAAATATAAAACGCTAATGTTTAGAAATCTTTATTTTTCAGAAAAAAAATATTAGAACAATATTTTTATATATTATGTCTAGGTGAAATAAAAATAAGAATTATCTTTAACACTTTTAGATAGGGGAAAGTTATTAAATTACATAATTAAATATTTCTTTTTTCTTAAATATCTGTCCAAAATTAAATATTAGTGCAAGAAAATAGTAGGTATATCTATAGATATTCTTTGAATGTGCATGTGTAAATACGAGAATAAGTAAAAAAGGACATAAAATATTTCTGTCTTAATGCATACTGCACGTAGTTTAATTTTATATATAAAAACGCATTAACAAAATATTAATAACTAATATTTATTCTTATAAAGCACCAATTTTAATATAATTTTTTGTCTATCCAATTGATTGACGAACTGAGTTTTATTGGGGCACCGAACTAAAAAATAATTGTTTACGATAATTACGATAAATTTATAAACATTTGTCTCAACTACGTACTAATATAAACGCGTTAATCCATCTGTTATGTAGGATAAATAAACAATAAGATGATAAGATCCGCTTGCCAAAATAACAATCACACATAGAAACATGAAAAATACGCGGTATTATGCGTATATAATAAATAACTAATGCAAGAGATATGCGAAATCAATGCAAAATTAATGAATAAATTCGTGACAGGCAAGTTAAAATGTTTGATTTTATGATTAATAATGAACAATAATTCCAACCGATATTATTAATCATCCTTAACATAATTTATTGTCAATATGAATTTTAAAACTAATATTTTATTCTTATATATATTATTATATAATTATATAATATATTATTCTTAATAATTTTATTTTTTCTATTTCTTTATTTTTAATCTGTTCCATCTCAAGTTTTTCTTAATTAATTTTATCATAAAGACTTCACCACGAAATATAAAAAAATATAAGATTATAGCTCCATTATAAATTTCGAAATCACAGTATCTTTTTCATAAAAATTAAAATTCTATTATTTATGACTTTTTATTGAAGCATACTATCTGCATTATATGAATCTTCTTTAAAAAAAATTATATTTGTAAAGTAAATGATTGATTATTTGCTCCATTTAAAAATAATTATTTTTGTTAATTATCTTGTTCTGAAGTGTCGTAATATCGATTGTTCGTTTCTGCAAGATGACCAATTTTATTTTCGTGTCGCGATGTCCGAATTTCTTGCAAGTTAACCCGGTCGCGGATTCCGTCAAGAACTTTCACTCACACTTTGTCGCATGAACGTTTATATTGTCGAGACTCGGTTGGCGAGTCGACGAGGTACCCGTAAATAAATTGCGCCCGTACCCAGGAGATTAGTTTGAGGATAAAATATTTAAACTTAATTCCATCCAAATAAATAATTCATTCAATGTTATCCGGCGATTCGTATGCCTGCCATATCGTTACCCCCTTGATGCCGCGTCGAGAATCACTATAGTAATACGTATGAACGTAAATGTGAATACACAACTGCTATTTCCAAAGTCGGGATTGCCCCAATGCGTTATCATTGGAGATTGAAATTTTAACAGCCACGAAAAAAAAGCAGATCTGTCGAACTGATTTATATCACGATCCCTCGCTTTGAAATAAAAAGTTTTTGAAAAAAAATATTACGAGTAATTTATATATTAGTTCTGTTTGACACTCGTTAATTTTTCTCATTTAAATTCACGTTCTTCAAATTTGCTGTGCGTCCTTTTAAATATTTTTTGTAATGTGTGTGTTTTTATGTGCGAACGAACGCGTGTAGTAAATAGTATAGAGTAATATATAAATGTAATCGTTAGTTACTGTAAAACTTGTCCCCACGAGGTTTCGAAATTATTCAAAGTTCTTCTCACCTAGCCGATCGTGTGGAAAAACGATTGCCAAGAACAGCGAGATAGGGCGCCGAAAATGCATTTTTATCGATCACGGCGTTCTAGTCGAGTTAAAGATTCACAAAATCAGCGACCGTAAAATTCGTCCCCACCTTGCTGTAATTGTCCTGAATATATAAACGTGCTACTGTTATTCGGGAAGATGGTTCGGAGCCGCTATGGTCGCGGCTAAATCCGTTATTACGCTTTCATAATCAAGTGCCGTTCCTGAAAAATTCATCGCCCGCAGCCAAAATTATTTCCGCAGATGTCTCGCACAGAAGCGAGACCCCACGTTACTTGTTTCTCATTTCATCGATACTGAAATATTCTATCTAAATATTTTTCTCATTTTATGTCACACTGGCTGTTTTTAATTTTTTGTAACAATTTTATAACGATCGACAAACATAATGATCGGTCAACAAAAAAGTATGCATATATATGTGAGATTTGGTAAAATATACATATAAAAATTTTTTCATTATTTATAATTTTTTTACGCTATAGCCACTTTTAAAGTTATAAATTATATAAAGTAGTTGTATATTATAAGAAACATTGTGTATTCTAGAAGGATAGTTAATTATTTGGTTTTACTTTACGCTGTTGAAAGACTCTCAAGTAAAGACGATTTATAATTCGTATTAGATTTCAGAATAGAACTCTAGTCATAATTTTATATGCTATATTTTAATACATCTCAATATATATATATATATATATATATTTTAATTCTCTAAAACGGTTTTAACATAATATTATAAATATAGAATTCTATGTATCTTAGATTCTGATTATAGATCGTCTAAAGCGGGTTTAAGAGTTCGAACAGTAAAAATCAAATTGACGATTATTGTGTTGAATATTATAAACGTACTTTTGTTCAACTTCCGATTTGAAAGAGAAAAAATATATTTAAATATTTTAATCAAATATATATAATGTTTAATAATATGTATATTTGTTTCCGATAGATTTTTCATTTTTTAAAAATTAATCCTAAATTTATTTTCTATTCTTTCTAAATGCGGTATTCCATTCATACATTTTCAAAATTGTTCAAAATTGAATTGAACAGTCAATAAAAAAGATCGAAGATGTCCGAACTCTTACCCGAAAGTCTCGACAGCTGTCCTGCTCCACTCAACCCCTATCGTGGCGGTGAATCTATAGCGGAACAACAAGAGAACCGCGCGGCGTTACCAACCGTGAGGGTTGATCGATCCACCGGTTGCGCGCGCGCTCGCCGCATGCGCGGAATTAACCCGCCGACACGCCGCGAGTCGCACGCATCCGCGAGCGTGAGAAAGAGAGAGCCGTTGCCGACCGATAACTCGCGACTAGGTTCGGGGATCCGTAAATAAACGCACGAGTCTCTTCCCTTTTTTTTGTTGTTCCTCGAGTTCACCCTGTGACGTGTCGGCGGGAAAGACGCGCGGGCGTGGCTGCGCCGAGGGGTGCGTGCGTGCGAGGTCGTGGTCGTGATCGTGCGAGCGGTCAGCTCGCGTCAGCGTCGTCGACCATAGTACGGACGTACCGAGTCGATGGTAGCATCGACGGGGACGACGGTTGTACGGTGAGCGTCAACCCGGCCCGGCCGACTACGCCATCATCAGGCTGCTACCGCCACCGAGAAGGCAGGAGGTCTCGCGTGCCAGTACACACCAATGGTTCAGGTGAGTAAGCGAGACCATCCTGTGCGAGTTGCGAGGGGGATGCGCGACGGTGCTCCTCGCTGTCCGGGGGCGGAATGGCGCTGGCACGGGGGTGCGCGTCTACCGTCGTGGGGGTTCGTAGTGACGGTTGGAGGAGTGTTGCTCGACTTGCTTGTTGTGTTGTCGCTGTGTGTTGGCGAACATCAGCTGTGTGCCTGATGATGAGCGGACCGGGAGAGATGTCGCCACTCGAGACGTAACCACCCTCACGTGGTGGTAGTGGTGGTGGTGGTGGTGGAAGTACCGGAAGTTTCGGTTGCTCTCTCTTGCTTTTCCCGTTTCAATTTTATCTATTTCCTCCTCCGTTTGATATAGCGTTGCCAAGGGCTAACGTCGCGCTGATTTTTAATTGATGTACCAAGTTCGTGCAATCCATAACGTTGGCAGCTGTGCTGCTCCTTTATTCATAATTCATAACATTGATATACCGCTTTCCTGCGCGCGCGGATATATTCATGATAGATATGTGCACACATGGGCGCATGCGGTGCGTTATTTGTATCCGCTGTCATCGATAGTGGCTAAGATGTCCACCGATAAGTATACGCTTATGAGCTTTTATATATGAGATTTTATAGGAACTTTACCTGTAACTGTAGGAAATTATGTATTGATAAACGATAAAAACGTTATAGCATTATTACCTGATGTTAAATCCATATTTTACTTGTCAGTGATTCCGGCATACATCGTGTACAAATAGATTTTTTAATCAAATAAATGCGGAACGAAATAAAAATTTAAATAAATCTCTACCTGTATACGATTGTGATAAAATCGCATATACCAAATACCATTTTAAACTCTTTTAAATTCCGAGCAGCATTAATTGACGAATCGCTTCATAATCTTTAATTCCCGTAATAAAATCGTACGCCGTATGGAATAGGGCGGGATGCAGGATGATTCTGAGCACAAAGAGTTTTAACACACACACACACACACCAATCTCGTCTCCCAATCGTATAGTTCCAACAGTGTCTAGTTTCTTGCAATCGTGCAACCGCAGGGCTATGAAAATCGCGCTGCATTCAATATAGCTATTAATCCGCGATGACATGAAGCGGTGGTGGAGGGAGGGGAAGAAGGTAGTCTTTGGAGAAAGGGAGAGAAAGGGAGCGAAGTGCGCGGTTTAAATTCTATATAATCAGTTCCGGTTCTATGGCAGAGTCCTTTATGTAAATGGATAATGGTTCTACAGCGGTTGGCTGGGTTCCTAGACGGCGAGTGCGTTGCTACTGCCGAAGGGCAGTTCATTAACTGCCAGATACCAGGTTCGATGAGAGAACTACAATTCGAGAGAGAAAGAGAGGCGGAAAGAGATAGATAGATAGATAGAGAGGGAGGGGGGGAGGGAGATAGGGAGAGCGAGAGAGACGAATGGGTGCGCGCGCGGCGCGGCTTTGAAGTGGTAGGCGCCTCGCGGGCGTCCAGCGCGGAACAACGAGAATTATCTTCTATTTCTCTACGTTCGCTCTTCTCCCTCGGCATCCGTTTATGCCCCATCCATCCCTTGACACGCGCGCATCTATACAAGAAGTACGCTCCGTTGATTGGGACGCTTTAGGCGAGGCAATAATCGTTCCTGGTTACCTGGCCCTATAAAAGCTGTCTTAATGAGTTGACGGCAGACGAGAAGTGTTAATACACAGTGCTTTCGTATTCATTTATTCGTATTCGGCGATGCATGCCGCTCTTGCGACAATTTAATTTTTCTCTTTTTTACGTAATTAAGGATCGCTTCATATCGTAACAATTGGGATTGTACTATATTTATATATCGTGTTTTCGAAACGAGCAATTAACGCTTAAAGATACATCGTTCATTATTGTAGTCTTAATTATTTCCGCGCGTCTAAATCGTTTCTCTTATTCATATCCCGAAAGGCAATCTCTATAAAAAATGCTGCTGATATTTTAATACTGAATTTAATAATTGAGATAACACGTTATTATCTCAATGCAAATTACTTAAAGAAATTTATATAAGTGGCTTTAGATAGAAATTAGTGCCAATTAGTGTGCGCGTGCGTGATTGCGTACGTAATCATCGTAATGTACAAATAGATTATGACGGCAGCTTACCTAATGACTCCCTATCTATATTATCCCCAAATAATCTCTAGCGACGTATAATCATTGTCCGTCTAATGCGTAAACAAAATTTCCCAAACACGCGAGCGGTGATTTTATCCATATTTTATGCTTCCATAAGTCTGTATGTTACATGAATGTCCATGTGGAATCGACGGCGGTTTTTTCCTAATTGCGGATTCATCGCGCGTTAATTCGTCCACTCTGCTACGTTGTCTCGTTAATTATCGGCTCAGCTCATCACTCCGCTTGGCAATTATTAACGAATAAATCTAATAATTAACAACGTTTCATTAACGGTCGCGTCGATATCGACGATTATTTATGTAAACTATTATTATTTATGTTTTAATTGCGGCACGTTTATTATTCTACATCGGATACATCGAAGTCCTTTTTGCGATGAGCCAGTCGATGAGTTTGTAATGGTTTACGCTAATGGTTTTTATGCAAGTACTAACAATAGCAGCGTTAAGTTTGCCATGTTAAATGATAATAATTATTATGCTCGCAAATATTAAGGGAGATTATTATTCATTGTATAACCATTCGTGGCAATGATTAACGCAATTTATGAATTTCCTGTGTTCTATGTATATGAATACGAGTGCACATTCAGCAGGAGAGATTAAAAAGTTTCACGTTTCGCATTGTGTATATATTTTTTTTAATATGTGGTGCAATTTCTCTCACCGATTTCATCTTCTCGTTCTGTTCGCCGATATTCGCCTCATAATTTCGCTGCTGATGCACAATTGATAAAATATTCTGACCATCTCGAAACTTTCCACGTATCTCCACAATGAATAATTGCAATATACGATGCGCAGACGATGCTCAAAATTTTAGGAATCAAAACAGAATGTAGATCAAAATATTTGCAACGTGCAGGCAATGCAAGAGTTTCATCAGGTCAGCTGTTTTGGTCTCGCTAGTGCAAATTCTCAATTTTCGTATAATTTTCAAAAATATCACAGATCATTCTAAAATAAGATCAATGTAATTTCTAAATGCTGTAGGTATTGACAATCAGTTGACGGAAGTGATTTAGAACTACGATGGCCAGGTGCGCCCAGAAATAGAGACGCGTCAAACATTCGTAACACCAGTTTTTCTCATTCGCGTCTCATTACATCACGTCGTCGAATGAGCTGACGAAAATCAGCGCCCGTATAATCCGCCGGATGCTTGATCGGCCAGCCCGGAGCGAAAATATAGAGTACTCGACGTGGATATACCGACCTCGAAACGACCAATTTATTCGCGGTCGAGTTACCCTTCTGTGCCACTGCTCTCGTTGATAGTATCTCCTGCCAACGAGCAGCGTCCGAAATCGTTGGTTCGATCTGAACTATCGACCCCCTCCGTGTATTTCGGGGAATGCGGGGGTGTCCGGTGGAGGATCCTCTTTCTCACCCTCTCGTCCGTCCAATCTCTCGCTCTCTCGCTCGTCAACCTCGTAACTTGTTTGATTTCAATCATTTTCGAGTGTTTTCAATACATTTTCCAAGTGTTTTCGATGCGAGCCTCGCGAGAGCGCGACCAGGTATATTGTTTTATCGTTTCCGACTGTTTTCAATGGGCTCGGATGCGTACCGGATATGCGAATCGAAAACGTTGCATTATAGTGGACGCCGAATACCGACATCGTCCGTCTGAAGTCTCTCGGCGCTCTGGACGAAATATTTTTATTTATTTATTTTTTTTTTCCACGCCGCGCTTCCGTTTTGCACGCTTACAACCGGAGGGGGGAGAGCCCCTCTCCCTCGTTTTTCACAGGATACACGACGCCGATTCTGTATGATAAAGTTCGATTCTTGGAATACGCGCTGCCGCACCGTGCTGGATTTGATGAAGGGCTCTTATTAAAGGGCGAACACGAGTGTTTTCGCATTCCAATCGAATATAATATTTACAGATTTTGAAATAAGAGATATGCGAGAAAATAATTTAATTTTACGCTCGAAAAATTTACGAAAAAAATTTTTTTCCTGTGTATATGTATTGTTATACGTCTGAGAGTATGAATTAAAATATAATCCAGATTGTTCGGCATTATTTAATTTATTTTTTTCCAGAGGTGTATACAGTTGAATTTACCATTTTATTAAACGCAAGTTTGTCGAATTTTTTTTTCCTTGCTTACTAATTAATCAAAACTCGGCATACTTGCTCGGTAATTAAAGGTAATCTAAAGGTAATTATTTCAAGAAAAGTAAATCGGTTTTAATTAGTTTAAATTTGTTCATATCTCTATATCTACAGGGGGTAATTATTAAATTACATTACTAAATATTTCTGTAGGTATACATATGCGAATCTCAAAAAGTGAAAATCTCGATGAAAACCATATTCACAATTTACATTTCACGTTTTTAAAATATCATTCTTTATTCATTACACATATCTAATCCCAGCTGATTTGCCGTGTTAGTGATACATAGTGCTTCGTGCATTAGGTATTCGTCGGACAACTCCAGGTAACGTGATTTACATGCATATCTAAGAAACAGAAAACTCGAAGAAATTGTGTGAAGTTGACCCTCCCCCCACTACTGAAAATTCAGAAACGAACATTACTACTCGATTGGTGGTCGTTTGATAGTATTTGGTAGTCCATTCTCGATGATTGGTCAAAGTTGTAAATAATAATATGAAAAAAGACATACGCGTGTAAAATTAGCCTCTTCTTTCGCAAAATATGACTTTCCAGACTGCGTAAGTAATCATAACTGTAAACATCCGTTGGTACCAAACGTCAGTAAACAACCACCAATCAAGTAGTAATGATCGTTTCTGAATTTTCAGTAGAGGGGGGGGGGCAACTTCACATAGCTACTCGAAGAAATAGGCTTGACTGTCTGTCGCGTCTTTCGTGTTCTCGGGACCGTCGTCCTGAATCACCCTTTGCATCACTGCCGCCGCGCCGGCTGTCAGTGACACGTCTTAGAATCACAGCTTGTTTAATTATCTCAGCAGTTATGCAAAGCAAATACGTGCAACGGCGGGAAAATTGAAGATGCGCTAATTATCGCGTAAAGACGCAAAAAGACGGGTTCACGAGCAAGACGCGAGGCAGGGAGGAGAGAAGGAAGAAAGAGATGGGCGGCAGGGAAAGGGTAGTTGCTTAATTGCAGTGGTTTCGCCACTCGACGAGGATGACTCTCGTCCTTAACTCCTGCAGCAGCGGTGATATACTTCTGCCCCTGCGTGCCTTTGCCGTAAAGATACCCTTTCCGTGCACTCCCATCAAAAGTGACTAACTTGCACTCATATGCAGTCGGTAATTACACAAATATAACATTTCTGGATGACAGATTACAGATAGAGGATTCCTTGATATTTTGCTGGAATGATTTTTAAATACGATACATAACGACACAAAAAAAAATACTTTTATAGTCACATTAGAAAAGCTCGCGTTTGTTGAAATCCTCGTCTCTTTAAAGTACTTAAATTATCTCATTTCCGACGTTGTTATCCATAAAAAATCAGGCGAATTAAAAGAAAGCGATAAAAATTCAACCTATAAAGTTACAGATAAGAAATTCATTTTGCAGAGTGAATTTCTATCGATTCCCCGTTTAATCCACTTATTTTCCGTCGAAGATGAAGTAGAAATTTATTAGCAGATAACGAAGTCTAGCGTACATTTTCATGAGCAAGCGCGCCGGGGATCCTTAAGCGGTAGAGACAGACTTAAGAACGAGAGAACAAATGAACGAGTACATCGAAAGGGTGGCGTCGCAGTGATAGAGTGATTTTTTTTTGTCGGCGTCTGCTTAGCATAAAACGATTCAACGAGGTATCGAACGTTCCAACGCTGCCTGCGGCTCGACAGACACCGCCGCGCTCTCGGAGAGTTCGATAATACGCACGCTGGCCTATCGTCCCGGCCACGGGAATGGGCGAGATTCGTTTATTATCGCGGACCGCATCTCTCTCGAATGGCCCTTTTCAGCCAGTTGTATCCGGCTGGCTGGCGGGTAAGGGACGTGGAGGAAGGGAGATAGGGAGAGAGGAGAGGGAGACGAGTTTCAAAGAATTTCCAATTCTCAGCTTTTCAGTGGCGCCTTCGACGTTGGCGCCCGTGCACGAGATGGGTTACCGTAATGAATGGTATTCAGTTTATTCTCGAGCTAAGTTACGTTGCAGCGCGCCGACGTTGCACCGGCGCGGCGCGAGCGGTGCGGCGCGGAGCTGGCGTGGCGCGGCGCGCACAGCCGTTGCATCCAGGCACTGAACCAGAAGTAAAATGGGACTGCGGCGAAATTGAAAGGCGGAATTTAGTCTTTATCCGTTATCTGCACGCGAAACTCCGCGCACACTCTCTCCCTTTCTTTCCTTTTCCTCCCCGTTATACGTTCGGCATTCGGCCCTTTCTTTCATGCCATTCCGCAGCGGCGTATTCCGATACAGAATAGAATTTATCGTATGTTTTTTAGGACGGCGAAATACAAAATACGAAATAAAAACAGGGCACGATGAAAAAATGTATTGTTGGCGGAGAACGTGGATTAGCGTACTACGAGATAACAAATCAAGATTGATATCAGGCAAAGTGAATGAAAACAGTCTGTAGCGAAAAAAAAGGAATGTATATAAATGTGAAAAAAAAACTGTTCACGGTAGATGAAGCAATCATTTGATAAATAACAATACGTGAATATTGCAGTGAGAAAAAATTTACTCCGTTCAACGTACATACTTTTCGGACATGAATGATAAACAAAAATAAAAATACATGAAATGTAGATATTATTATCGAAATATAAAGAATTTAATTCGTTAAATTGAGGAAAGAGCCGCAACAACAGGAAGAATCGTAAGGAGATATTTTCGAGATCTTCGATATTTTACAGAAATAACCGTCTAGTAATCACTTTTTTATTTATTGCAGTTACGTTTATTTATCTGGTTTTATACGTCAAAGATATCTCCACGTTCTATTTTCCCACGTTGTATAATAAAGATAATCATTGACGGATGAATGGCGTATGCGTGAATAATTGTTAATAAAGGTATAACGGTAAAAATATCTGCGCGATATATCGATTCCTTTTTTTTCATTTCCTTATTTTATTAACACAACAAGTGATATTGTATTGATTTTCTCGTCAATCTAACGGCACGTACGGGGAACGCGGATCTGCTATCGAAAACTGCTGCGAAATCGCGCGTCAGCTCGTGGTTTTCGGACAGCGTCGTGCATAGAACATGCGTCCGTTGTCGAAGCCGTTCGAATGGCATCCGGAATGTTGGGATATGAGAAAAAAAATGCTCGAGAGTTATCCTGGAGCTCTCGATGGTGGTCGAGCGTGCGGAAATGCAACCGTGCCGTCCGCGTGTAGCCGCGTTACAAAAGTAATTTCGCAGGATGCGCGAAGGCCGCGCGCCGTCACGTACTGTGGAACAGAATAAACAATCGGCAATCTCGTAATCTCCTGTCGCTGAATTACAGAACATTATTGATGTGCGTATAAATGCGGAATTTCGATTACCGAGCCGATCGATTGTCTCGCGCGGAACCAAGAATTGAAGCTCTTATAAGTTTTTAAGAGAACTCTGTTTCAAAATATTATTATTCTTTTAAGATTATGCGTTAAGATTTTATTATTCTTCACGGCTTTAATAACAGAATTTTGATATCGCATCTTATATCCAGTTCCAGTTTTACTCGTATAAAGAACCGTGCGTTGCATAAAACCGGCAGCGTGTAATCATTGCAAAAAGTCAATGAATTAAAACACGGCTAGAGAGAAATTTAGTTCTTGGATGTTTAATTTTCGAAATTGGTTGGGAGATTTTCACGATTGGGGGTTCGATCCCCGATTTTATCTTTGCCCTGAGCGACATGGCCGTTTCGCGATTCGCGAGCGCGAGCGAGAGAACCGCAGCCCAAGATACACAATTTGATAATGGGCTAGTTGTGTAATGTGCACACATTCGACGGTCGGTTCCAGCCGGTACACGCGCGCTACACGCTGCAGGCTGAATCAGTGATAACAACGTGTTCGCATAATCAATCATGCCGTGACTCCACTTTCCGTACACATCGGCACCGTCGCCGCGCCTCCGTTAGAGCACTTCACGTACCCTACGTTGGTATCTACACACGCCGCGGTCCTCGTGTACCGTCCTCGTGTAGAGAGACGTGTAGAGATGTGCGTTGGCAAGCAACTGCTCTAGATGCGCACACGAGTTTCCATCGTGTTCGAATTACCATAGGTCGTTCGAACTTCGTACGCCGCGCTACTATTGGTGACGATGCACTCCGGCAGCTTTTGACTATTTGGTCGTAATTGATACGTTCGATCTCTCGCAAGAATGCAGAGAATGCGTGCGCGATAATGCGGACGCAAGGGCATTTGTGATTTTTTAATCAGGACTAGAGTTCAGTACCGTCAGCGACGTCGTGTCTTGCTATCGCACATCGCTCCACTTTGCTGCATCGAAAATGCATTTCTCCACTTTATTTTTTTTTGTTCCACTTGTCTCCTTCTCTTTTTAATTACATCGCTGTTTTCGAGCCCGTTACACATTTGCGTAAGTGCTCTTTGCCCACGGCCTCCAGGGAATGAATATCGACTAACTGCACGCGCCCTCGACCAATTGTGTTGTCCGACCGACGTTGATCGGCTCCGACGACGGCAAAGCGCAGATCCACCTATCGATCTTCCTCTTTCATCTCCTTCATCGTGGATCATAGTTGCCGTTCACCGCCGCGCAATCGCCGCGTATTTGCAAGCGACGTCCACACGAGTTCCTATTGCTTACCGTACAAGGCGCGGCATTTATCGGGGAACGATACTACTTTGTGGTGGACTCGATTGACGAGCGTTTGATGTTACTGTGCGACGTCGATCGCCAACCGGATTCTGCAAGCAAGCATGATGAGATCAGAGAGAGAGAGAGAGAGAGAGAGATCATCTGTACTCAAACAGTTTGAAATTCAAAATCTCGCGGACGAAAAGGGAGAAAATATCATACATATTTTTTCAATAATATTTATTACGAATCTAGACTGATATACACATATATCAGTCTAGATTCGTAATAAATATCTCATAAACATCTCATAGAAATTCGAAACGCTCTTCCGGAGCTTTGCTGGTTTAATTAAACTCCCCCCTCCCTCCTCTTCAATCTTTTAATATCAATCGATACAGAAATCATCGAGAGACCATACGAGATCGCTCAGTCACGTACGATCTCACGCCGCGGTTCATCTTTAATGGACTTTGAGAGAGTTTCCCCTCGAGCTCGAAAATATTAAATTTTTCCCCCTCCCTCCTTTCTCTCTCTCTTTATGCGGCGGCTGCGTCACCGGTCGCGCATAGTCGGGGGTAAAAGAGGATAAGAGGGAGATGGGAGGTCCGACTCTCGAAGAACGCGGAATCGAGACTCTTCCGAATGCACATCCCAATGCATTCTGATATTACCCTGCGACGCGCGAGAGAGCCCCGGAGCGCGCCAGCAGTTCCTCTCTTGCAATTGTAATGAGCGTCCGCTGCGCGCGACGTAGGGATTTGCCGGCAGTAATAGCATGCAAACATCCTTGCGGAGAGGGTACACGACGGAGGACGTCTCTCGTCCCTCTTCTACCTCTTTTCCCGCAGCCGTGCGCGACGTCACGAGTTAATACATCCGCCCGCCAGACACGGAGGACACCAGGACGGTGGTTGTCCTCTCCCGGGCGGCCGCGGCGGCGCGGCGGCGGTAGGAATTTTCTCGCGTTTTACACCGGCGTGCACGGATGCACTCGGTGAGGGGAGGGGGGGGGGGGAGATTTCCGCACTGGCTTGTAAAAATCTCTGCAACTGATGTAGTCTCTCAACGGCGACGCGGCTCCGTCGTCCTTCCGCGAACGCCAGCGAGACGTGTGCAACGAAGGGCATCGCGCAACGAGGGGGAACACGTGGAAGTTTCGTAATAATACGCGGAAGCTTTTTAGTAGCCTCTTACCTTAATATTCATAATGTGGATATTGAGAAGAATTTATTATTTCATTTAACACAGAGAGATAAACATTTAATATTGTGTTTCTACATTCATGTTTAATATCTCTTGCCGCATTACCGCTTTTTACACACATTAGTTTTTGTAACGTTATTACTCAAACTTTATGTAATGCTTTTATTCTGTGAGACAGATATTATCTGGACAAGCATAATCTTTCGTAAATATGGATATTTATGAAAAATTCTTCTATTTACACTTGAAACATTTCAGGTATTTATCTTGCATTTTTCTTCGTATATATTGACTTACGTGACAACGACTGAAGCATACGTCTTACGGAGGATTTAGCGCTGATATCATTATGCCCTGAGAAAAGGTACACCGCAAGTTGTTTGCGCTTCATTGCGCGACATTTCCGTAGGTTTTTCATGCGCGTTGCAACGTCACCTTCGCGTTTCTCTTTATGCAAAACAAAAGATGATTGCGCCGTCGGGGTGCTCGCGTTCGCACTTTTTTCGCAATAATGATACGACAAGCGGCACGAAATGGAACGAAAACATGACGGTGGAAAAATCGCGTTTGCCGAACAAATTATAAGAAAATAGTTATGACGAAGTTGGTTGGTTTACGTACCGCCGCGGTGTGTAATGGCGGTTTTTCTCGGCGCGCACTAAGAAAAATATAGTACGCCGGAATTCGCGAGCCTCGGTACGCCGCCGTCTCGTCGCTGCTTTAAACAATTCCGTCAAACAGCACCTCTTTCCGTATTTTTTCCCCAGCGGTGCGTTTAACGACGTTGCGGGGTTTATATACGTAACGCCGTCGTTTTCAAATATTATCCGTGAAAATACGCGGTAAACGTGCCAAACAAGCGCAACTGTATGTATATGTTACTGCTTTGTGGGCGCGATACAAACGGAAAGAGCTCGATAGCACAATAAAATTGCACCGATCGATCGCCGCGTATCGAGGCAGAACGGCGTTAAGTAATTAATTTCCGTATTAACATTTTGTTTTCTCAATGCCGCGCAACATCGCTGTGGTACTTATAATTGGATAATCTCACTCGCGATAATTTTAAATTGGAAACATGGTCTGTAGTCTACGTACATTGAAAATTGAAACTATTTTACTCAATTACTGCAGCGTCAAAATGTAAACGTGTCTGAAGCGTCGGACGAGATCCGTTAAGCTTATAATCGATTGGAGATAAAGGGGCTAGGCAGAAAATGGCAGAAACTTCGTTCTTATTCATGATTTCACACCTGCCCGCTTGAGATAACACACGGAATATCGCGGAAATGTCGTCGCTCCCGCCGGTTTCCCGTCGGCGGCGTCGGGTTGACGTACCGCGCTGGATGCGCCTTCGAATCGTCAAACATTTGCGCTTGCCATATCCATCGAGTAGTACCTACAGCTTGTCCCGCGAGAGGTACGGCGTGTAATGCGTTGCGGTATGCATACGTGCATTACACACACACACACACATTCACGTACGCGTTCCGCATACAAGATGTAACTCGCGAGAGCGTAACGCGCGCGCGAGGGAACGAGTACATTACGCGCGCGACTCGTTCCGCACCCTAATGCATCCGATATCCGCTTCCCCGAAGTCGGTCAAGGCTCCTCCAGAAGATGCATTTCCACTCGAGACTTTCCTCCCGGCGCGGCGTTGCGCGCACGCGAAAAGACCGCTGCCGCACGTCCGAATAGCCAACGTTTGCCCGCCGGTGAAGCCGCAGGTCGATGCAGGTTGGTTGAGGGAGATCCAGAGCAGGGGGAAAGGAAATGACGGAGGAGGAGGAGGAATGATTTATATCCCTCGGGCGCGAAGATCTTACCTCGGGTGTTAGTTCCGTCGGTTGAACATCCAGATGGAAAGCGGGCGGGCGCGTGGGGCGGCGGCAAGGAAGGGTTGCCGCGAAGTTCTTATCGGGGTGTATATAATTTTCGTTGGGGTTCGCAGTTAGTAGGTAACGCCGCGGCCGACCTTTGCCCTCGGCGCGGAACTTGCTGCGGTGGAATACTTACGACCGACGTTTACGCTCGCGATGCAACACATTGTTCCCCCAAGGCGCATTAGGGCGGATTTCCCGGCGTCGAGTGGTTGGCCGCGGTTTGATTTTTGCGAGACCCGATATTGGTGCGTTCGACGTCCCGGGGCGAGTAACTCAACACGCATCACAAGTTTTAGCATCGCGTTTCACTACTGAAAACAAGTAAAGTAGGACAAGTCTCAGTTCTTAAAATATTCGTTATAAAGATAAAATTATAAAAATAGAAATTCGATCCGTACTAAAATGACGATAACGGTGAAAAACTTTTGGATTATTTGAAAAGCGACTAAAAATGTCCAAAAAGGTTTCCAAGGCAATATCTTTCATATTGTCCTATTCGCGCTAAATTGAGAACGAAATATTGGGGATTTCACTGCTGTGAGGAAAAACAAAAGTCGATGTCTGTTCTGCGAGAGTCGTACAGCGATTACATTTTTATACCTTTGATTGAATAAGATGGTATATTCAGTTTACAGTTGAGATTGGGATATAGAGCCCCGTAGACATTTTATAACTTTTATTGCTTTTGTATTTATTAGCTTCGTAAAGAAAAAAAAATATTTTGTGTCAAGCTAGCAATTGGAAAAAAAAACAAATGTTTCTCATCCGCTTTTGTCTTTTTCATTGCTTTCGGCGTCCGTGTGTCGTTCCCGTTATCTTGTTAAAACTGACACTGATTTTTGCAATGTCCTTGGATAGCGGACTCACCGTAATTAGGACGGTAAAGCGGCTCTTGCTCCGCACTCGACAGTCACAACGGACTGTTATCGGTAAGTTCAGCTCGACAGTTTACTTTCGTCGGTGACCGAACCACTTCCATGAGTTTGTTTAAAAACAACGCCAGCCGTTGCGGTGTTATCGTAACTTCTTCGCTTAGAACGTCCGTCGCACACAGTGGATTATTTTCGTAAAAACTTTCTAAAAACGTGACTAAAAGTCAAGATATAAAGTTGCGAATTTTGCGTTTTTTTGAAGTTGCGGATTTGCGTCTTTATCTCAAATTTAAGTTACGTATTTATTGTTACGTATTTATATTATATTATTTAAAAACAAGTTATTAAATATATTTGAAACATATTATTTGCACAAATTATTTGAGTATAACTGATTTACAAAAAATACTTTATTCTATGCCTAGAAAAAAATGATCTTTTATTTCTAAATAAAAAAAAATACTTGTGAATGTTTCCGAGAATTTATTTATGTAAAATTATGTATTAAGATTTAATTATAAAATGTTTATAAAATACATATTTTGTACTTGCATCTTTTATGTGGCAATATAACATTAATTCTGACGCAGTGTACACATATATTACAAATATTATAAGTCAGTATTCATGCTTCACTTTTAATCCCAATAAATGCGTTTATTTTCTAAGATTTTTTAAAGTATATGTAACTATATGCTAAATATGCGCATTTATCGATAAAAGTGAGATATGAATTATTATACGTACCAATTTTTGTTTCTATGTAATTTTTTTCTTTACTTGAGTTGAGTATATAAAAAAATAAAGCGAGATCCATATTATATTTATCGATAATTTTAAGAAAATGATGAATGATATTCTTTATTGTCTCGCCATTATTTCGCTTTAGACTCAAAATACTTTTATATTGAAAATAAAATATTCGAAATATAATATTGCACCTTTTTCCCTTTACTTTTAAACAAAATCTATACTTTTGACCATGTTTTTCTGAAATTGCCCCAATGCGTGCCACGGTAATCTCCCTATTTATGGAAGAGAGCGAAATATCCCCAGTTTAAACGCACCCTCGCTTGGCTTTCTTGACTTCCCTCGCAAATACGCGCGAAGGATATAATCCGATTACACGTTTTGATACGTTCAGAGATGGTGTAGAACAACGCGCGCGCGTGCTTGACTGCATTTTGCCAGGTGTATTTTCCTGCCGTTCGCTTTAGTCTCGTGTTCTAGTCACAGAAGCGATTCTTTTTGGTTTTAAAGCTAATCATTTTTTCGAATTTATAGCAGCTAAAATGCTGAACGCTGCAGTTTCGCTTATTTTGTATCTAGTTTTAAAAAGTTGTATCTTTGATTAAATAATTATAAATTATTCCGCGAAGCAAGATGCGTTTCTTTTTATGGTCAAATATATTTTACGTACAAAATTATCTGCTTAATAAATAAAAAATGTTACACGTACTCCGACTGTTTTTGTAAGGGATTCGCTTTATTCGGAGTAATCTTTCTCGGGGCGTTAGTCCGCCGCCGGGGACTAATGCAAGATTCGTCGTTATACGGCGGCCTCATCTCGCCACGGTCCGTTTTATTCAGCTCACGTATTCCTATGAAATTATTCACGCTAGCCGGCGACACATTGTGCCTCGCGGTTCTGGAAGAATAAGTGGCGAACATGAAACGCGCCACGGCGAAGGGCGCTGCTACTCGGCCTTCTTAACGCGAACACGTTATGACGAGAACACACGATATTCGCCTCACGATTATTTTCTATGTCATGTTTTCAGCGACTTCGAGCACGAGAATGGTAATTTGGTAATAACTTACGTTCCGCTGCAGAACTTATATATACATATATATATAGTTTGTCATATACATTATCACTTTACTTCATTACTATTACCGAGACTGATGTCATTCTGGTGAGTTTAATTTTTGATGTTATAGAAACGCGAAAAAAAGAAGATACGCAAAATATAGATATTAATTAATTCTCTTAATCTTTATTTCCAAAAATATGTTATTTACATTGCCGGTCCAAAATATTTAATTGCCGATCGGAAATTACTCTTGTGTACATCTTTGAAGTCGAACTTACCAAGATGATATCCAGTGCCCGTTCAAAACTAATTATGCTAATTTTTTTTTCTTTTAGCTGGGATGCCGGCCATGGAATCTCAGTCTGACGAGCGTGATCATCCTGGCGCTGTCGAACATGCTGCTGACGTTCCTGCTGCTGCAATCGGAGACTTGCGCGCCGGAAGCGGTACCACCGCGGGAAGTGGAGGTGAACGCCGTCACCGAATGGAATCTCGGCACCCTCGTCAAGCACGAGCAACAGTCGGAATGCATCACGCAGGATTACCAGCCCGCGTCACCTGATTCTAACAGTCTCAAGCTGGACATTAAGCTCGGCAGATGGGACGCCCGGCGGATTTTCCGGACGTTCGACTCGGTGCTGGTCGGCAGCAGGTTCACGGAGCTCTCGCAGACTTATCGGGTGTGCCTGGCCACCCAGAGCTCCGTGGAGAAACTGCACTCGTTGGTGCAAGTCGCCCTGCACTGGACCGGACCGATGTCCGTGGCGCTCTATGCCGCCGGTGACGAGGAATTCGAGGTGCTGCAGCGTTACCTGGTGTACCTGAGGAGGTGCTACGAATCCATCAGAGAGAGAGTGATCTTCTCTCTGGCCGTGCCGAGGATGCGTACACCCAAGAAGCAGCCGCGCGTCTTCGAGCTGCCGAACATTGTCGATTGTGCCAAACCGGAGGCCACCCTCAACGAGCTCATGAACCGCGTGCCCAACGAGCAGACCAATTGGCGGATACGGAACGTCTATCCGCAGAACCACATGCGGAACCTAGCGCGCAAAAACTGCCAGACGGACTATGTGTTTCTAACGGACGTCGACATCGTCCCGAGCTTCAATCTGACGGTCGTGCTCGACGAGTTCCTTAGGAACGACAACTGTGATAAGTGCGCCTACGTAATACCCACGTACGAGTTGGATACACGTGTGCGATTTCCGCCAAATAAGACGGAGCTGATCAGGCTCGCTAGGAAAGGTTTGGCCAGGCCTTTTCACCAGAAAGTCTTCATACACAATCAGTTTGCCACGAATTTCACAAGGTATATATTAATTTACACTTTATTTAATTATTATAATTACATATTATTTAATATTATATTAGCTCTTTATAAATTTCTTGAAATTATGTTCGTTTTAATTAATTGGAAACAATTAAAATACTAATCGATTTTAGTACCCGCTGATTGAAATTGATTAAATACCTACGTGACAGTCCATGAATTAATTCATAATGATTTTTTTACAAGTTGTATTATTTATACTTTAATAATAATAATTTGTTAATAATAATTTAATAATTTTGCCGTTATTCAGAGATTGTATCTTTAAAATTCATATAAAATTATCGGAGGTTATATAAATATAATTTTGTGTATATGAAATATGAATTGTGAATTAAAAAAATATATAAAATGCTATCTCGAGTGGCACGTGACGTATAGGTTTAAAGTTTTTATTTTATAGGTGGTTGCAAGACGCGTCACCGAACCATATACATTACGAAAATGTAAAGACAGGTAAGGTCTACATTAGTCACGACGTGACGAATTTCGAATTCCTTTACGAGCCGTTTTACGTGGCGAAGGATATCGTGCCGCCCCACGATGAGAGGTTTATGGGATACGGATATACGAGGAATACCCAGGTACGCGATATTTCCTAAGATACATAGCTTCTCTTTTTTTTTTCAAGTAGTTTGCACTGCACTCGCTATCCGCGTGACGAATACGTTAGCAACGGCGTGGAATCGAAAATGCAATTTCGTTCTCGAGCGCGAGATAACATAAAATGGTATAATTCGAAAGTTTACGTTCGATCTGAGGTGGTTGATGATACACGAATGCAATTTCTTCCGCTAATGTGTGAAAATACTCGTATACGGGGAGATAAGTGTAGAGGATATGTAGCAATATGTACCAGAAAAAAAACCGGCGGTTATAAATTATAGCCATTATTTATGAAATGTATCGAATCAATTAGTAACGATATCGTAGAACAGTTTGAATAAAAAATGCTCCCGCGGCAACATTACGCGTCAATATCCTCGATGGGAAAGCGAGAATGAATGATGAAAGGAACATAAATGGCTCAGATCTCCGAATGTATCCATGATAATTGAACACGTGTGCATATCGCATACGTAATATGAGTGTGTATTTCATCAAGCGCGACTGGTTTATTCCAACGTCGGGGAGATGAAAAAAAAATGTTACATCGAAAATTAATATACCTTTCGGGGTATTAGTAGGATTAGCGGATAAATGGCAATAATGGAACCGGCAGCTACCTGGCCATTACTACGTTTCTACACTCCTCTGTAAATAGTCGGCATAAATTACACTAAAAGATGTATATTTTGGGATATTAACGGATAAAAGCGCGGAATACCCCGCATATACATATTTCCGCGTTTCATCAACCAAAAGAGAGAGAGAGAGAGAGAAAGCAAAAGAGAGTAAGAGAGAGGAGAAAAGAGAGAGAGAGAGAGAGAAAGAGAGAGAGAGGGAGGGAGGGAGATGTGTTTCGAATTACGATATTTCGCTAACTCGACGACGCGGCGGACCGTGCTACGGGAAAATCATCAATGCGGATGTAGCGGTCATAAAGTTACACATGCCAGCGAGGGAGTATTAGCGAGATCATGGCGTTGCGAGTGCAGGAAAAACGGGCTAAAAAGGATGCCAACATGCGGCGACTGTGGCGAGTCGGGAGTAGTACAAACTAGAATGAGCGTGTATATATCCCGTTGCGCGCTGCACACCGCACGGGACATTAATTGAATTATATATTATCATTGCCGCGGCGTTATCGGACGATGGAGGCCCATTTTGCGGAACGGACATTATTCAATTTAAACTTGATGCATCTCCGGCCGTGTAATCGAACGTTTGCATATCGGCACGCCGTCGCGCGGAGCCGCAAATTGCATTCGCTAATGTACCTTTCAGGCGCGTCATCCCTCGCGCGCGAATTACGAAGATTCGCAAATTTTCTTAGATCGATAACGCCAAACTTCGAAACTTCGTCACGTAACTCGTGCCGAATCACGCGGCGAGACTTCGATATCTCGGGGAAACGGAGAGAATCGATCTCAGTCTAAAATTTGAAAGTGGAAACAGAATTAAAAAATTGATATTTCTGTGCTTCGATTTGCACTCTTTCCGAAATTTATTTCGGTAATATCGTAGAGTCTCTTCTGTCATTCGTTTAAACAACTCGATCGTCTGAACGGCTGTGAGAGAAAGAGGTCGCGGTGACTAAAATTGCAGTGATCCTTAAAATGTTATTTGTGCCGAAAACCACAAAATAAACGCGAGGACCCTTCTCCGCTTCTAGTCCATACACTGGAGCATTGTATTCCTCGGAACGTATAAATGTTCCTTGTCGTGCGGTGCGCGGATCCCGCATTGTTTTGACAAGAAAGTACGATGGGTACGGCTTCCGACTCCACGGCGGAAATAACGAAATTCCATCGCGCGGCAAAAATCCGAGCGCGACGTACGTGCACAGCTGCAATTCGTAAAACGAGCACGCGAAGTACATGCGACGGCAATAAAACAGGCGTAAACTCTACGTACGTATGATATCGGTACAACTGCATTTGCAAGGAAATTTCATGATCTATGAGATTCACCGATCCCCTACCGATCTTCTCCGGATAAGATAGTTAATACAAATGTATTCACCAAATGTATTTTGGTTGACTTTTTTTGTTGATGCCATTGCAATGATTTTATATATTAAAAAAGAAACAATAAAATTCTTAACTTATAGCATCAAATTTATAGTATCGAGTTGTACAAATTGTATGACATTGACTTGAATGACACTCTATAATGGTCGACAAGATAACAAACAAAAAATTAAGCGTCGGTGATCGACAAAAAACAGAAAGTGGATCAATGACTGTCGCGGTTACGTGCTAAATCATATTTTAATAACGTAAGCGAAAAGCTACGTTTCTTAAATGTTACAGAGAGATTCGATCGCCGAATACGCGCGCACCGGACAGTATTAAAGTGTATGTATCGCGGCTACGAGGTCGATGCAATCAGTCGTGTGCGATCCTTGTTACGTCGGTGGTGACGGTGGTGGTGGCGTGGCCGGCATTACACGCCGGCGGATCCTATCGGAAGTACGTACTCGTACATTGGCATTCGTACATTGGATCTCTCCTCTGCGGTTCCCATCGCACCAACATCCATTCCACTCCGCAGAGGAATGAGAATGGGTATCGTCTGTTCATCTTCTCTTTATCATCCCTACAGTCGATCGCCAAAGATTCATTTCCAGTGTTACGCAACGCTCGAGCTAAGTTATACATCGGTTCTTTTATAAGGAACGCAACGTCTAACGTCACTCGCATTCTTCACTCGCTTTAAAAATTTCTCTTGCTCCTCTACTATTCTCTTTCGTCGCAAGAGATCCTCTTGCGCACGAGTAAATTTTTTAATGTTACATTTCAGCTACGTATCTCGCGCGATTGTTGAATGTTGACTTAATGCTTTCAAAATTCGATCGATTTCATCAATCCGACACGTTCTATCCCCATGTCGAATTGAAACCGCAGCTGACGCCTTCTCTGCTGCCATACCACCCTGCATATAGATGTACCTATATGCAGCGTCCCTCGCGAAAACGCATCGCCGCCGGGCCGATTTTATTTTGCGTTAATTAATCTTCGGCTGTTTACGTATACAATGCGCGAGAACAATGCGGTATGCGCCATAATCACGATGCAATTACGCCGGTTTCCCGACTCGCCTCGATTGCCCGGTAAAATGAGCATGTTAATTGCCGATCGATTCGTTAATTCTCCGTGCCGACCCCCGTGTAGCCTTTGTCCGGCCGTGAGCGGGCTTAACGTTTCCCCTTCTTCCTCCTCCCTCCCTCATACAACCTTCAATTACCCGTCGATGCACCGGGCGTTTGTCGACGTGGCCAATATAAAGGATTTGGCCCCCGACGCGACGATGTACGGCACGCGCTGTGCTCGCGCTCGCGACTCTCTACATCGGCGATCGATTCTGTCATCGCCCGATTCGACACGCCAACGTAGTCGGACCCGGCGGGATTCTTTATTGTCGTGTTTATCGAGTGCGCCGATCGCGCCGGCACGAACCGCCCCGGCTTGATATCTCATCAGACCGGCGTTATCGGATTGATTCCGGCACCCGGGGCTGGCGCACCGCGATAAGCGCGATAAGCCTGGCGTGGAAGGCGTCGAAGTGTAGAGGAGCAGAAATAAAAGTCATCGGGAAATGAGCACATTTTACAATGTATTCTCAAAGCGTATATCGTGATTAGTTCGAATTGATTTTTCTAAAATTTGATAATTTGTGAACTGTGCATAAATTATAAGAGAAGAAATTGATATATACTATTATTATAGGAGTTAATGTTTCGAGGAAAAATGTAATGCAACAGTGATTTTATAAACAGACACATCCGCTATTTACAAAGAATAATTGATTAGGATATTGCTATATTCGCTATTTTATTGTTGATATAATAAGGAAGAAGAATATCAATTATATTAGCGTTAATTAAATATTCTCAATGCAGATAATGCCGGCTTCGCGAGATGACGCTTTCGTTCTTCGCGCTATAAATAAGAAATGGCATCGATTTTGTTTGTTATCTGATGTTTTATTTCTTGATTTATTATTTATTAATAGCTCAAACTAATTCATAATGGCAATACGTTTGACTCGAGGACACCGATGTGAGTGCGATATGCAGTCGTTGTCGCCAAGAGAAGCGACGCCGAAGTGGCGCACGCGAGCACCTCGGCCAGGTGAGCTGCGATCAAGTCGGAAACGAGATAGTTCGTCCTAGACGCTTCAACGTAGCAGTCATTCCGCGGTGATTGAGCGATTCCGTCGACCCGGGGTCGTAAATCAAAGGCGGACCCGGCACGAATGGAACGATCCCCCGATTGCCTGAACCGGTTGCGAGTGGCTCTCTCGAATCGTTCGCGATTCGCCGGAAATCACGGGACACGAAGTTGAAACTCGCGTGTTTGTAGATGTGAAAGTGCGAATGGGGGAGACAAAGACGCGAATAAAACGAATCGAAATTAATTGTTTTTTTTCTGCAAAACGTTGTATTTACCGAGAGAAGACCGAGTGCCGTTTCGGGCCTCCCGCGTGCTCTCGCTCTCTGCCTGATTTTTCCTACTGATTAAAATAATCAGCGTATTTACAGAGTTATACGCGACGTGCGTTGACGAAATTATTTTGCATGCGATTCGTTAATGCTTGATCCAGCTTTCGGCATAATTTATTTCAGCTTAATTCGTCCGATCATACGGCTAATTTTTGACGTAATGCTCTTTTGCGTCAGATATGTGATCCGCCGCATTTCGTAAATAGATATTTAATACGGGATTAAACGGCGCTGAATAAGTAAATTTTATTTTATTTTACATTACGCGTATTTAAATTTACATTTTGCAGCAAAGTGCCGGGCAAATTAACCTGCGAATTCAAATTATCAGCCCATATATCAAATGCCATACAGCGGCGGTAACTGCATTTCATAATGCAAATTCGATAATGGAGCAACAAAAATCTTATTCGACTTCCGAATATGCCGAGTGTGTCTATGTATCGGCATTATTTTAATTCCCCCATGCGTTTAATTATTTCGACGCATCTCTGGCGCGATCTTTTTCCGCTAACCATTTTATCATAATTGAATCGGGGCGAAAGTGATTTTCAATTAGGCTGTTCGGGTATTCCGCGCAGCACGTCGGTAGTCAACGATCCAATTCGATGCAAAGGGTGTCCGTAATTTAGCGGCTAATTCTCTCGTGGAAGATCAATGGCTCGCGGCTTGCAGGCACTGTGTAACAAGCGGCAATTTAAGTGTCTCGCAGGATAATGCAAGTTCTCTCCCTCGTACGAAGAGGATCGATCGAGGTTTAACCGTATCGCGCGAAGCTCATGCAACCGGAGCGAATTGCCGCGTCTAATCGACGCTACGAGAAAGAACGCCCAGAGTTTTCGTAAACTTGTTTTATTATTGCTCGTATATAATCGTGAAAATATATCTTTGACTTTAATTCTCGCGAAATAACGTCGAAATAATGTGAATTTATTTAAAATTAAACCGGGGCCTTCAATCTCTGACTCCACCCAAGCGTCGTCGAAAATGAACGAGAGGGACTTCCGCGCGTTCCGCTCCTTTTTGCATCTCGTCGCTTTAATTCTCTCTGGTACCAAGCTGCACCGGTGCCCCCTTAATGCTGAGAAGATAAGTGGAGGCGCCGTACGACGGCGACGGGACACGCCGTATTCGCGGGGATTTACGTCGACGTGCGATGGCATAAAACTCAATTATCAGATTTAGCTCGCGGCTTACTGCCGCGTAGCCGGCATATTACTCGGCGATGCCATTTGGAAAAATTATACGACCCTGTTTACCCGTCGCCCCAACCCCCCTACTTTATGCCGGCATGCGCCGGCACGTCTTCATTTTAATGCGTGTCACTTTTCTTTGCGCACCCCGTTCGACGAAACACACACGTTTCCGTGCGCGATCCGACGTTATCCGAAAAGTGCCACTCGCGGCTTTGCCGTTCTACGACGGATATTATTCAGCGTTTCGAATCGCGGCTATGGATGTACCGTCGCAGAAATATGGGAATATCCGACTGTCGAGCTGTCGAAGTTGCCGTGGTATTATATTGGCGTCGTATCTAAATCGAAGCGAGGCGATTCGATAAAGAGAAATTTGTGGAAAAGGCGCGCTATAATTTATATAATTAAACGAATATTTATTTGGCAATATTTGACAAACTGTAGGGAGACATTTTGTGCATTGAGTACTTGAATATTTTTCGTCGGAAATTCGTCTCATGGTACAACTTTATTAATTTAATTAATATGTAACATACATGGAAAAAATCACATTATAAACGATATATAAAGAATTCTGTACGAAAAAAATTTTACTGGAAAATTTAAAAATTTTGTTGGACCAAAATAACTTTGTTGAAAGCTCAAAAATTGATGAGCATTTCTTTGAAACGTTTTGATATACTAGCAACCAGTTTGAATTTTCAACAAAATTATTTTCAGGTCTGTATCCAGCAAAATTTAGTTAGATTTTCCAGCAAACTCGTTTTTTCCGTGTGTTAAATATGTTATAAATAATTATTTTAAGAATATACGTACATAATATACGAGCGTATTGCTGAAAATCATATTGAACTTCGTGTGTTGAGGAGTTTTTATAAATCTTTTTATAATTAAAAGGATTATTCAGTTTAATGGAAGCTTGCGGACAAACGGGTGACCAAATTGAAGAGAGCCGTTGCGGTTTATGCGAACTAGAGAAATTGGCGCGGGTCTCTCGATGGGATTACGTCAACAAAGCTAAACCGTTGGTACGCAATGATTTCGCTGAACCGCCTGAAACACGTCGGTACGTAAGGAATTCGCAGCGGGCTATGGGAGGGGGCGGGAAAGGGGGTTCTTGAATATCAAAGGGACACTGTCTTTGAATTTCGAGCATCGGGATGCCACGAGATCCTTCCACAAACGGTGAGGATTGAGTCGCGCAGCTTGCGCCGGCGCTGATTTTAGTCAATATAACAACACGGTAATTACGTCACGTCTAATTTGCGAGACACATGACATGGCGCAACCCGGTATGCATTCCGTTGCTTAGGTTGGTGACACGTAATGCATTGTGCGCGGCAACGTGCAGGCAAACTAAACTTAATACTTCAGTCATAACAAAGAAACATTTGTAATATATGTAGTATTTGTCATCTAATATTATAGTTATTAAGTTGCAAATTTTTAAGAGCCCTGAATATAGAGGAACTATACATTATCCAGTAACATGATGCTTATTTTAGCAAAAACGATAATCATCTTTACCGTCGTCATAAATGCGACAGTAATACGTTTGCAAATAATACGTTTGCCAATTTCGAAGTCGCGTAATAAAACATTCAAAGTATTCCGATTTCCTTCGAGCAATTTAATACGACCTCAATTTTCGCGATGTCCGAACTGTCCAATACTTGACGATCCATTTCTATTAGAAAGGTAATAAAATATGTTAGATATTACATACATAACGTTGCGCGGGATATATGTCACCTGGCCGCGCGGCGACTTTTTTTCGAGCGAAATCGAACATCGGAGCTGCTGCCGTGACGGCGGAATGAAATAAAGAGCGTGAACTGTCAGCGTGGTGTCAGGATCGTAATGGTCCGCGGCAATGATAGTGACACTGTCCGTTCGATACCGAAGCGTGAAATTAACCCGGGCGCATTTCCCCCAGGTACCCGGGGAACGTAAGCTTGTCCTATAAGCGCGACATGCAATTCCATTTTTGCGCGGGAGCGAGATGTAGCGCGCGTTCACGTTTCCGCTAGTTGTAAAAATTTAACTCAGCTGCCGTGTGTTTGAACGTACCTCTTTTGGTCCGTGGACGTGGTGATGCTCTGATGCGAAATAAATAAAACGCCAGATGAAAGTCACGAGGCGCGTTACGAGGCTTTTATTAATCAATACAAGCGACTGCCACTATAAATTATATTTTTTTTATAAATAAAATTACGCGAGAGTTGTTAGTACATATAATTTACTACATAAGTTATTTTGTAATTATAGCATATGGAATTTATTATTTTTATTCTTTCTGATGAAATAAGAATTTCTTATTTCAGAACTAATTGCGTACCATCTGGATGCGAGACGTCATATTTTATTCGTCGTGATTATAAAATATAGCAGCAGTAATATGTTCTCTGCATGCAGTCGCACGTACTTACAACTATGTGGTCCGATTATCTGACACGCTATGCAGATGCATACACGGAAATGCACACTCGTGATTAACGCAAATACAAACCGCGCCGCGTTGGTGACCCACTGCAATATTCTGCGTTATCATTCGAAAGCCGCAAATGGTTGCCTTATCTCCTATTGAAGCGACAAGAGGTATTATCTCTAGCCTTAAAAAAAGCTCTCTTTTCGTTATTATAACATCATACATTTATAACAGTTTTATATAGTAAACGTTTTTTATGTAGTAAAACCCTTTTTCAAGTTTTATTGTATTGTACTACTTACTGGTAGGCTTTATAATAGAAGTTTTGCTTGCATCTCACACTATTTGCGTGTACTATTCTCTTTCTCACTCTTCTTTACGTCCGTTGTAGTTATAAAATTTATTGCTTTTGTACAAGCAATAAATTTGTTAGCAATGAAGATTATTATTATTAATAAAACTATAAAGTTCTAATTCTTGTAATAAGAAAGCGGTTGCGAAATTGTGAAATTCTCTTCTCATACATCTTTATTTTCCAACTATTAATTTCGTTCATAAAAAGATGCATGAATAGTAACGATATTTTGCGAGAAAGAGCTAAACGCTTCTCATGCTTGTTAAAAGGGCCATTACGGAACACGCAGAGCAGAAGATAGATTTATGTGGATAATATATTCCGTGCTTCTTGCGCATAATACCTTCTTCCTCCGCCGCTCGTTTATCCATTTTTTTACGCACACACAGCACCGTCGCGACCGCTCTTTGAGTCCTTTGAGCCACGCCGGAAGAAAGATCGTGCGTCGAGTTCCGCAAATTGTTCATCCCGTCGCGGAAAAGTTGCAAACGGGCCGCGCCACGCCGCGCCGTTCTCGCATCCTTCCTGCGGGGAGCTTTGACGTGCATTATGCGTTATCGTGCAGCGTCCGCGGTTCGTGAAATGTTTCCTACTTGGCCGCACCGACGGCCAGTCGTCGATGTTAGCGCACGTGGCGGTTCGGAGGGTTCCGCGTTGCGGAATTCTAGGAGAGAGAGAGAGAGAGAGAGAGAGAGAGAGAGAGAGAGAGAGAGAGAGAGAGAGAGAGAGAGA